>NC_143140.1:77223667-77526698 GCF_059928025.1 Delphinapterus leucas
TACAGAGCGAAGTAAGTCAGAAAGAGAAAAACAAATACCGTATGCTACCACATATATATGGAATCTGAAAAAAAATGGTTCTGAAGAACCTAGGGTCAGGACAGGAATAAAGATGCAGACGTAGAGAATGAACTTGAGGACACAGGGAGGGGGAAGGGTAAGCTGGGACGAAGTGAGAGTGTGGCATGGACATATATACACTACCAAATGTAAAATAGAGAGCTAGTGGGAAGCAGCTGCATAGCACAGGGAGATCAGCTCAGTGCTTTGTGACCACCTAGAGAGCTGGGATAGGGAGGGTGGGAGGGAGACGCAAGAGGGAGGAGATATGGGGATATATGTATATGTATAGCTGATTCACTTTGTTATAAAGCAGAAACTAACACACCACTGTAAAGCAATTATATTCCAATAAGGATGTTAAAAAAAAAGGGATTAGAGCTAGAGCTATAGCATCACAGGATTGGAGGAGGTCTTCCAAAGAAAGAACATAATATAACAGGTGATCCGAGGAAAGAAGCTTAAAGAGCACTTACACTGAACAGTAGTGCACAGAAAGATGAACATGTTAATATTAGGGTTGGCCAAGAAAGGATAAATGTATTTAACAGATAATTCCATTAAGCCAAATTGCTCCACTTGTTTACAACAAGTGAAGCACTATACAAAACCAATTCATGCATTTCAAAGTAAAAGCTTCGATGTTCAGCCCAAGTTAGATGTACCAGCTGCCTATTCTATAGTTTTCTATTATCCATCCAAATATCTGCATCCATGCCACCTCAGGAGGCAAGAGGGAGGGGATATGGGGATATATGTATATGTATAGCTGATTCACTTTGTTATAAAACAGAAACTAACACACCATTGGAAAGCAATTATACTCCACTAAACATGTTAAAAAAAAGAATGCAATAGAAAACAAAATAAAAGAAAATAAAAACATGGACTCTCAATAACTCAACATCTGTAAGGCAAATAGCCCAATTAAAAATGGGTAAAAAGATGTGAATAGACATTTCTCCAAGAAGATACACAGACACGTGTATCTTCTGATTGACAAATGGCCAATAAGCATATGAAAAGATGCTCAAGATCATCAATCATTCGGGAAATGCAAATCAAAACCGTAATGAAATACCACTTCACACCCTCTGGGATGGCTAAAATAAAAAATACAGAAAATAACAAGCACTGTCAAGGATGTGAGAAACAGAAACTCTCATACACTGTTGGTGGGAAAGTAAAATGCTGCAGTCACTTTGGAAAACAGTTTGGCAGTTCCTCAAAAGGTAAACAATGGAGTTATCATATGATTCAGCAATTCCACTTCTGGGTATACACCCAAAAGAAGTAAAAACATCCATCCACACAAAAACTTGCGCACAAATGTTCATAGCAACATAATTCAAAAAGCGAAAATAACCTATATGTCTGTATGGGCTGACGAATAAACAAAATGTGGTGCGTCCACACAATGAAATATTACTCATCAATAAAAGGAGACGAAGAACTGAGACATGCTACAACATGCATGAACCTTTGAAAACATTATGCTAAGTGAAAGAAGTAGGTTATACAGGGCTACGTACTGTATGGTTCCATTTATATGAAATACCCAGAACAGGCAAATCCATAGAGACAGAAAGTACGTTAGTGTTTGCCGGAGGATGGGGGAGGGAGGAATGGGAACTGGTTAGTAATGAGTACAGGGTTTCTTTTTGGAGTGGTGAAAATATCGGGGAATTGGTGTTGGTGGTTACACAGCTTTGTGAATAGGCTGAAAATCACTTAACTGTACACTTTAAAGGGGTGAAATTTATGATATGTGAATTATATCTCGGTAAAACTGTTAGAAACATACGGACACGGGACACCGGGGTGAAGGGGGGGTGGGATGAATTGGGAGATTAGGATTGACATACATACACCACCATGTGTAAAATACATAGCTTGTGGGAACCTGCTGTATAGCACAGGGAGCTCAGTTCGGTGCGCTGTGGTGACCTAGATGGGTGGGATGGGGGTGGGAGGGAGGTCCAAGAGGGAGGGGATATATGTATACGTATAGCTGATTCGCTTCATTGTACAGCAGAAACTGACACAGCATTGTAAAGCAACTATACCCACATAAATAAATACAGTGGCAACAACAACAACAAAAATATGAATTTCCAAGCTTCATCCTTGGATATTCTGTAGTCTGTGATTGACCCAAGAATCTGTATGTTTAAAAAGCTCCCCTGGTGATCCTAATGCTCAGTCAGGTTGGGGAATCATTAATGTACCTAGAAACTTCACCAGAGAGTTACTTGAGTTACATTTTAAGAAAAAGAAAAGATGCCAACAGAGAGAGCTCAAAATGAGCAATGCAGCAAGAGAGGCTATCTCTGCCCAAGTCCTCCAGGTCCCGAGAAAGAAGGCCCTCCTGTGGATGCCCCCAGACCCCTGCAGACCCCATTCCCACCCTCCTCACCAGATGCCCCTAAAGCACCTCCCTCAGGATTCCTTTACCAAAAACTGATGTTCCTACACTTCACCCCACCCCATCCCAGGACTCCCAAGGAGCCCCTCCACAAAAGTGTGAAAGGCTTACGTGCCTCTGAGCCCTCAGATCTGGGCTTTTTCCTTCTCAGTTTAGTAAAACCATGACTCTCACTTGTGGAGGATAAAGTCAGGGCACCAATTTCCTGTTGGATTCACATCAGGCAGGTTTTAAAAAATAATTTTGTTTTTATTTTCATAATTACAGAAAGAAAATAAACGAGGGAAGATTCTCTTCTTTAAATACCGAGTTCAAAATATTCTGCCTTCTATAGAGACTTTCCCATCCTCCTCTCTTTCCTGATTTCCCACCAGGATAAACTTGCTCCACTACACTCCATAAAGATCTTCAGATTTCTGTTACAGTCCTTGATGATTGAAAGCCTTTTTTTTTCCTCTGCTAGAATATGTCTCTTAAATGCAAGACCTGTGATTTTTCATCTTTGTTTGCCAGCACTTATTGCAATTCCAGGTGGATAACTGAGCCTCAAAATTGTGTTAGATGAGTTGAATAAATGAATCAATACTGATTATGATTTCTTAGGGGTTGTTTTTCCTAACTGAGTTAGGGAAAGTAAAGAGATCCTTTCTCAAAGGCTAAAACCAAAATAAGGTTTTAAATAATACTAAAATTCGAGGTTTAATGGTATTAATATATTTGTATTTTCATGGCATCTTTTCCCTTTGTAATAGCAGACTACCTAGAAGAGTTACTTTTTTAAGTTTGATTTGGATTATGTCCCTCTACATTGCCCACACCTAATTAGTTTGATCCACTAATGAATTCTAAGTACATCTCTCTGAGAAATAATAAAACCTCTTCAACCACAATCAAAAGACAATATTATCAAGTGAAAATCTCAGATTCAGATTACTAAACAGATTAAGTAAAGACAGAAGTCTGTGCAAAAAAGTATACACACCTCTGGGGTAAAGGACTTCTAATAAATTTTTTATGGGATACTCCTTCATTGCAAATAAAATGTGAAATGTCACCAAAAAATAATAAAGATAAATAAACTAATGACAAAATCAATATTTTAATACAAAATATTTATCACTTCCATTTACACAGAATGTTCCTATATATTAACTCAATTCTTCCCCATAATTATTCTGAACTAGTAAGTTTTAAAGCAACACTTTAAACCGATATGTCTTTTGCACCACATTCAGAATTTGCACAACCTCAAAATTCAGTAGGTGATGTATAGAACAGTTCTGAATCTAAGATCAGGGAAATAACAGTGTTAACTCCCAAATATAATATTCTGTATACGGGAGCCTGAATTATTCTAGTTCTGGATAATGACTTTCACACTCATCAAATAGATTTTTAGTGATTGCAGTCAATAAAGGTGGTAGTAAATTGGTAATTTATGGCAAAAGATGTAAATGCTATATTAACCTTTTCCAAAGGTACAAATCTACAACTATAACATACAGAAATTTTGGCAATAACAGATCAAATGATGATCTATTATTTCTCCTAGAAATAGCGTAGAGCCTTTTACAACTAAACTGAAAAAGGAAATGATTTCAAAGTAACCATTCCTCTGATTCTCTATGGTTTAATTAGCTAAAATTTGGAATAAAGCTCTATGTTAATGTGACATTATGATTTAACATTTAAAAACATGAAGGTCATAGAATTGAAAATGTTAAGCTTCTCATTTTGTTGTATACTGGCTGTACTACAGACCTCAACTAGCTGGATACTGGCCCATGATCCCACCATCAGAGCAGAAAACTGAGAAAATGTTCTACATAATGAAACTCGAATTGATGATCATCTTGGAATAACGAAACACTTTAAGGAGCTTACGAGTATGGAAGCACTGGCACCAACACTGGTACCAAGACAGAGCCACCTCTCACGCCCGGCAGCGACCCACACAGCTAGTCAGGCCTGACCTGCCAGCCAAGCCCATCTCTTGCACAGAAAGTTGAAATCTCCTCAGGCTTCTTTCATCTCATTAAGCTATCCATCTCTGGCTTTCTACAAATCACAATTTATAAATCTTTTTCTCATTCACTCTCATGTCCCAAACACTCATGAGCATTATCTTTACACAAAGAAACATAATTAATGAAGTATAAAATCTGCACCATACGCATTTCACTACCCTAAACTCCCCACCACAAAATGTTATACTGGTTTAAACTAATGCTTTATCCAGCTTATTATTTTGTCTCTACAGGAGCACAAAGGAACATTTAGTTGTTCTACCACTTTTTGAAAAAAACTTTCCATAGCATCTCTCCCTCCCCACTGTGTGAGCATGCGACAACATTTTCTTTAATTTTCCCTAAAATGAGAACCCCATTCTGCTTCTGGGGACATGAATAAGTCATCTAAAAGCAGCAAGGATTTTCATTTCAGCTCCCATTCAGCTCTCTGGCAAATGATGGAGGGTCAGGTACTGGGGAAGATGGAACGAGAAACTGCAGTAATATCTATTCCTGGATTATTTTAGTCTGGCACAACTTATTCTGGACATATGGTAGACCGTGGTTTGGTCCAAGAGCAGAGAAAAAAATGCTGTTTATTCTGATTTAAATACCATTCTTATTGACGTTCTCGAAACTTTGGGTCGTTTTAGCTGAAGCAACACATTAAATAAATGCTCTGAAGAAAAAGAAGGTGGGAAGAGGATTAAGAGAATGTTAAAAGAAAGAACCATTTGGAACAGAGTCTCAACTCACTTCTCCATTTTTTCTCATTTTTCTCCATCAGTTCCCTTCTCACTGATCATGCAGAGATATCCCAGATATTACACAGCCACCGTGAACTTCTTCTCACCTATGAAGTCCCAGAGCTCAGAGTTTATATACAGGACATTAAAATTCACTCACCAAATCTCCATGCCCTGCCTAGCAGAGGTGATGTAATCTAATCTGGAAGGAAAAGTGCTAAATCATGACACCAGCCTTCTAGCCCAGTGTTTCTCACAGGCTAGCAGTGTGTGAGCTTAACCTCTCTGGGTCCCACTTTCTCCATCAAAAAATAAGGAGGGGGCCTCCCTGGTGGCGCAGTGGTTGGGAGTCCGCCTGCCGATTCGGGGGACATGGGTTCGTGCCCCGGTCCGGGAAGATCCCACATGCCGCGGAGTGGCTGGGCCCGTGAGCCATGGCCGCTGAGTCTGTGCGTCCGGAACCTGTGCTCCGCAGCGGGAGAGGCCACAGCAGTAAGAGGCCCACGTACCGCAAAAAATAAAAATAAAAATAAAAAAATAAGGAGGGTTAATTTGATGATGTTATGGTTCAACATAGATTCAGGTTTCCTTGGATGGTTTCAGGTGATCAAGGAACAGTAAAATTAAACCTATTGTAATTTTTAGTGAGTAGCATTTTTCACTCAACGGTAATAAACCATTGTCAAAATGAATATTTCTCTTGACCATTTAATGCGTCACTCTTCAAAGTTTTATTTATACTTGTCTTTCATATCTATTTCATTAAGCTATCTCATGTAACTCTCTACCAGGTACCAGTTTATATTCCCTTTTTAATGATTCCTTTGATAGTTTGAGCGTAGTAGGCATAGTCAAACCCAGTCTTCACCAAGGCATAGCACAGTCAGAGTAGAAGCACAAGTAGAAATGGGCAATGCAAGTAATTGTCAAGAGTTTGCAGCGTGGTCTAGAATATACTGGAACATTGGTATAGTTTGGGGTCAGCGTATACAATAGTCCAATATTACATAAAACCGATGCCTCTGTGAACATAAACTGTCTTTAAGATCAAGAAATTTCGTCTTAGTAAAAATGGAAAGGCAGAGGTAGTCCAGCTGCCAGAACTGCTGGCTATCTTAAAGTTATACCTACTACCTTGTTCTGGACACCTTACAAACTAGGCCTCACGCAACCCTGGTGTGGTTGTTAATCATCCCTTTTTAGAAAGAAAGAAACAAACTCATGAGGTTAAGTAATTCATGTAAGGTTACACAACAAGTCTATGGCAGAACCTGGAGTCTAATCTGGGTTTACCTTATTGCAAACATTTGTTCTTTATACTATGGTGTCCCTCTATATTGCCTTCCAAATAGATGTTTTTATCTTGAATACAGATAACAGTGAAGTAGCTCTAGGGTAAGTGTTTCTACCCAAAGGCAAATGATAACCTTCTTTAATAATTTAGAATGTAAAGAACAATTTGATGAATTAAATAAATATTGGAAGAGATTTGCTATTGGTATCAGTTGAATTGTGTCCCCAGAATTCACAGGTTGAAGCCCTAATCAATTCCCAGTTCTTCAGCGTGACCTTATTTGCAGAGTCTTTACAGTGGTAATAAAGTTAAAATGAGGCCACTGCGGTGGACTCTATTCCAATATGATGGGTATCCTCATAAAAAGAGGAAATTTGGACAGAGAGACACATAGAGAGAAGGTAATGTGAAGACACAAGGAGGAGAAAACCACCTGCAAGCTGAGGAGAGAGATCTAGAACAGATCTTTCCCTCATGGGCCTCAGAAGAAACAAATCCTGCTGACACTTTGATTTTGGACTTCTAACCTCCAGAACCGTGAAATAATAAATTTCTGTTGTTTAACCCATCCAGTCTGTGATAGTTTGTTATGGCAGCCCTAGCAAACTAATGCATTATCTTAAAAACATAAAGTTGCATGTTGATTTGCTTAATCTTCTTAAATTATAATAATAGATTATTTAAGGATTATAAATTTTAACATGTCAATTCTACTCTAACACAATCTTTGTAGTGGCATGAAAGGTAATATGAAATGAAGACAAATTACAGTTTTTGCAGAGGGATAAAAGTGGAGTAAGAAATAGTGATAATTTGAATGTTGAATTTATGGCCATTAAAATCTAAGACTAGGATGCCTAATCCAGAGTGTAAATGAGTGGAAACAGAATTTAATGCCAGTTTATAATTAGTTAGGAATCTTCAGCATGAAAGAAGCTATTACCAAATAAAATAACCTAATTTTAACAAGAAAGATATAGGTTAGACTATACATATATGTGTGTGTCTGTGTGTGTATACACATATATACATATATACACACATACATAAATATATTAGAAATAAATTAAATAACAAAATCAGGAATTGCCATTTCACAAAATTTTTAATAATATGCTATAAAAATATCTAACAGTAAACTTTTAAAAATCAGTCAGAGACTTCTCCTGCCTATAAAAGCAACAACTAGAAAAATGGCAAAATATATGAAACAACGGTTTTGAGATGTTGAACAAAAGGCAGTGCAGGAGTGAAATCTCTGAGAAAAGAAAAACAAAGTGAACAGTATGAATGCCACAGATTTCTGCCTATAGAGAATTTCTGAACCATGACACAGGGATGGAATCCCAAAGAGAACCCAACAGTGTCACTGATCGAGGAACTAGAAATACAAATTTGGGAGAATGAAGTAACTAGAATTTGTAGGGTCAAATTCTAGAGATGAGAAAGCCATACAAAGAGGTCCATAAATCTTCATAAAGGTCTCGGGCTTCCCTGGTGGCACAATGGTTAAGAATCTGCCTGCCAATGAAGGGGACACAGGTTCGATCCCTGGCCCGGGAAGATCCCACATGCCGCAGAGCAACTAAGCCCGTGCACCACAACTACTTAGCCTGCGCTATAGAGCCCGCAAGCCACAACTACTGAGCCCGAGTGTTACAACTACTGAAGCCTGCGTGCCTAGAGCCCGTGCTCTGCAACAAGAGAAGCCACCGCAGTAGAAGCCCGCGCACCTCATCGAAGAGTAGCCCCCGCTCGCCTCAACTAGAGAAAGCCTGTGTGCAGCAACAAAGACCCAACACAGCCAAAAATAAAAACAAATAAATTAATTAATTTTAAAAAATCTTCATAAAGGTCTCTTAGATTCTTTGGTTTCATGCCTATCTGTGGATGCATAAGTTGATATTTGACAGAGCCATACAAAGAACAAATGACAAGAAAAGAACAATTTCTGAAAATTGTAAGCCAAAGAATTGGCAGAGCTCACACAGAACTGGGAAACATTTGAGTTTCCACCAGATAGAGTGGGAAGATCTTGTTTAATATGTGAAGCATCCAGCAGAGAGCACAGAAGGATCACTGCTTAGTAGTGGGGCTAAACTAGTCCTACAGTAAAAGTTACTGCAGTTATGCTCTTATAAACCTTCAAAATAGACCTCAGAAGGAACAATAACTTAACTGCTATAAAAAAAAATCCCAAACTTTCTTTGAAACAATGTAAAACTACAATGTCTACAATCCAAACAAAAATCAAGAGATATATAAAAGTTGATTTATTTCCTATATACCATCAATGAACAATTGAAATTTAAAACTGAAAAAATTTTAAATACACCATTAAAAATAGCACCCCCCCCATTTAAAAAACTTACGTATAAATCTAATGAAACATGTACAGGATTTGTATATGGAAACTACAAAACACTAATAAAAGAAATCAAAGACCTAATTAAATGGAGATATATTCCATGTTCACAGATTGAAAAACTCAATAGTATTAATATGTCAATTCTTCTGAACTTGATCTATAGATTCAATGCAACCCTAATCAAAATTACAGCAAGCCATTTTGTAGATTCAACAAATCGATTCTAAAATGTATACGAAAAGGCAAAAGAACAAGAAAAGCCAACATGATACTGAAGAGGAACAAACTTGGGGGACACACACTACACTATTTCAAGATTAGTATTAAGCTACAGTAATCCACACAGTGTGTCACTGGTGCGAGAATAGACACAGATTAGTGGAACCAAATAAAGAGCCAAGAAATAGACCTATGCAAATCTAGTCAACCTATTTTTGATTAAGGCAATTCAAAATAGACAGAACAGTATTTTCAACAAATGGTGCTGGAAAAATTGGACAACTATACATGGAAAAAAAAAAAAAAGACCTAGGTACAGACTTTACACCACACATAAAAAGTAACACAAAATGGATTATAGACCTACATATAAAATGCAAAATTACAAAACTTCTAGAAGATAACATATGAGAAAATCTAGATGACCTTGGATTGGGGGAAGAGTTGTTTATTCAAAACCACAAGCACAATCCATGAAAGAAAAACATGGTAAATGGGACTCAATTAAAATTAAAATTTTTACGTTATAAAAGACACTGTTGAGAGAATAAAAAGACAAGTCATAGACTGGGAGGAAATGTTTGCAAATAACATATCTCTTAAGAGTTTGTATCTGAGATACACAAAGAATTCTTAAAAATCAGTAATAAGAAAACAAACAACCCAACTAAAAAATAAAGAACTGAGCAGACATCCAATTAAAGAAGTTACACAGATGGCAAATAAGTATATACAAAGATGCTCAACATAATTTATTTTTAGAGCACTGCAAATTAAAGCAGTGAGATACCACGACACACCTATTAGAATAGTTAAAACCCCCAAAATGAACAAAACCACCTGATGAGAATGTGGAGCAACAGGAACTCTCATTTATTGCTGGTGGGAATGAAAAATGCTATGGCCACTTTGGATGATGGTTTCGCAGTTTATTACAAGGATAAATATAGTCTTATCATATGATCCAGCAAATCCACTCCTAGGTATTTATCCAACTGATCTGAAAACTTCAGGTTTATGTAAAAACTTGCACATCAATTGCAAACTATTATATATAGAATGGATAAACAACAAGGTCCTATTTTATGGAACAGGGAACTATCAATATATTCAATAATTCAATATCCTGTAATAAACCATAATGGAAAATAATATGAAAAATAATATATATTCATATAATATATATATGGCTGAATCACTTTGCTGTATACCAGAAACTAACACAGCATTTTAAATCAACTATACTTCAATTTTTTTAAATGTGAAAGAAAAGACACCAAAAAAAAAACAACTTGCACATCAATGTTTATAGCAGCTTTATTCATAATCACCAACCCTGGAAGCAACCAAGATATCCTTCAATAAGACAATGGATAAACAAACTATGATGCATCCACAAAATGGAATATTATGCAGCAATAAAAACAAATCATCTAACAAGCCACAGAAAGACATGGGTAGATCCTAAATGCATATTACTAAGTGAAAGAAGCCAGTCTGAAAAGCCTACACACTGAATGATTCTAATTATTTGACATTCTGGAAAAAGCAAAACTATAGAGATGGTAAACAGATCAGTGGCTACCAGAAGTTTGAGGATGGGGGAGGCTTGAATAGACAAAAGACAAGGGAATTTTGAAACTATTTTATATGATATTATAATGGTGGATGATATACAACTGTGCATTTGTCAAAACCCATAAAACTTTATATTACGAACTGTATATCTGTTCCCCATATATACGCATACATATTTCTTTGTTCTGTTGGCTAAGAGGGCCTACAAGCAGCAATACCCCGGAAGCAAGGAGCATACTCAGTGCCCAGATCTTGGTTTCTAATACCATTCTACAATAAAACAAACCGGAACTCTTTGGAAAAATGGCTGATTTAGCATGAGGGCAGGAAATACAAAAGATGAGCCTGGAGTACTTTGCAGTACCAGAAAGTAAGGAAGTGCTCAAGTTGAACAAACAAAGAAACAAACCACATACACAATGATGCGAGCAGCTCAAAGAGCCACTGGAGCCACTGAAACAGCTCTCAGTGGCCAAAGCTGGATCAAACTGAGCAACAAAATAAATAAAATACTAGAGGTGGGGGTAGCGGATGGATGGGAGGGTGGGCAAAATGGATGAAGGGGGTCAAAATTCCAGTTATAAAATAAACAAGTCATGGGGATGTAATGTACAGCATGGTGACTATAGTTAATGATACCATATTGCATATCTGAAAGTTACTAAGAGCAGATCTTAAAAGCTCTCATCACAAGATAAACAAATTTTGTAACTATGTATGGTGACAAATGTTAACTAGACTTACTGTGGTGATCATTTTGCAATATATACAAATATTGAATCATTATATTGTATACTTGAAACTAATATAATGTTAAATGTCAATTATCCCTCAATAAAAAATAAATACTGAGATTATAACCCAAAGTATAAAATAAATATCTATGAATCCATACCAAAATCAAAGGGATTGAATAAATAAATAACTGGAGGAGACAAATCCTGCATGCAGATGGATCCCAAGTAATTTATGAGGATAGCCCATCCTTAAGGGGGTGGAGCATAACTCCTCACTTCTAAACTGTAGGCTGTGCATAATGAATTCTTTCCGAAGAGTACAGTATTGAAAGAGAGGGGGAAAGAGTAACTTTACAGGGGAGAAGATTAATAGACAACTTACCTCAGCCAGGTGATCAAGGTGAATATCAACAGTGGTAAATCATGTTCAAAGTATGTACCCTTGATATGATGTGATAAGAAAGGCAATTTACCTCTATGATCTTCTTCCCAAAAGCCCACAACCCCAGTCTAATCATGAGAAAAACACCATAAAAATTCCAGTTGAGGAACATTCTACAAAATACTTGATGAGTTCCTTAAAACTGTCAAGGTCATCTCAAAAACAACAGAAATCTGAGAAACCAACACAGCCATGATGACTAAAACATAATGTGGTATTGTGGATAGGATCCTGGAAGAGGAAAGGTATGTTTAAAAAAAAAAATCTGAATGAAGTATAGACCCTAGTTAATAATGATGTATCAACACTGGTTAATTAATTTTGACAGGTATACTATACTAATATAAAACGTTAACAATAGAAGAGTGGGTGGGGAATGTATGGGAACTCTGCCCTATCTTTGCAACTTTTCTGTAAAGCTAAAACCATTCCAAATACAGTTAACATTTTAAAAATACATGCAGTATGGTCCAAAATGTGTAAAAATAAAATCCACAAATAAAGCTCCATTATATTAGGGGGAAAGGCATGAAAAGAAGCAGAGAAGTATTATTAATAACCAATAGGAAAATTAGTCAGTAGAAATCAGACCCAAATATAAAACAAATATAAGGGGACTAGAAGATATGGACTCTAGCTATAATTTCAATGTGGCCGAGAATTTAAAGAAAAACATAAACTAAATAAGAACAAAAGGAAAATATGCAAAAGAGTATGAATGAAACTTTCAGAGAAGAAAAATACAATATCTGAAAAAAAATTTCACTGGATGAGGTTAACAGCAGATTGTAGATTAGACCCTGCAGAAAGCCTCGGTCTCTTCATCTGTGTAAGAGGCAACTGAATTTCTTCCTCCTCACAGCGTAGTTGGGGAGAACAAAGGGTAATTTAGTTGAAAGCACCTAAGAAGTAATTAGCACATGACAGATACTTAAGAAAAACTTTGATCTTTCTGTTTGTGCTTCACTCATTCAACCAATATTTATCGAGCAGCTACTATGTGCCAATTACAATTGCAGGATATAAAAGAGTGAATAAAGCAGACATAGTCCCTACCCTCATAGAGCTCACAGTCTGGTGGGAAGGTATACATTAAACAAATAAATATTGTAGTTGATATCTTTTGTTTAAAATGTAGCAGACATTGTTAATTGCCTCCCTAAAATCAATTCTCCTTATTCTTGGTAAATAGAATCCTAATTTTCCTCAGGGCAGTAATGTGCTAGGCTAAATAATGTACTTTTCCAGTCTCTTCTGCAGTAGAGGTAGCCCGGCACAACCGTTCTGTCCAATTCTAAACATGAAAAGAAGTATTGCCATACCTCAGAGACACTGCCAATTCAGTTCCAGACTATCAAAATAAAGTAAATATCACAATAAAGCAAATCACATGAATTTTTTTATTGTCCAGTGCATATAAAGTTATGTTTACCCTATGTTGTAGTCTATTAAGTGTGCAATTAGTATTATATCTTAAAAAACAATTTAAATACCTTAATTTTAAAATACTTTATTGCTAAAAAATGCTGACCATCATCTGTGTCTTCAGCGAGTCATAATCTTTGTGCTGGTGGAGGGTCTTGCCTCGATGAGGATGGCTGCTGACTGATCAGGGCGGTGGTTGCTGAAGGCTGGGGTGACTGTGGCAATTTCTTAAAATAAGACAACAGTGAAATTTCTCACATCAATTGACTCTTCCTTTCATGAACAATTTTTCTGTAGCATACAGTGCTGTTTGATAGCATTTTACCCATAACAGAACTTCTTTCAAAATTGGAGCCAATCCTCTCAATCCCTGCTGCTGCTTTATCAATTAAGTTTATGTAATATTCTAAATCTTTTGTTGTCAGTTCAACAATCTTCACCAGGAGTAGATTCTATCTCAGGAAACCGCTTTCTTTGTTTATCCATAAGAAACAACTCCTCATCGTGAAAGTTTTAACATGAGATTGCAGCAATTCAGTCACATCTTCAGGTTCCACTTCTAATTCTAGTTCTCTTGTTATTTCCACCACATTTGCATTTACTTCCTCCACTGAAGTCTTGAACCCTTCAAAGTCATCCACGGGGTTTGGAATCAACCTCTTCCAAACTGCTGTTAATGTTGATATTTTTACCTCTTCCCATGAATCACAAATGTTCTTAATGGCATCTAGAGTGGTGAATCCTTCCCAGAAGGTTTGCAATTGACTTTGCCCAGATCCATCAGAGGAATCACTATCTACAGTAGCTATAGCCCTATGAATTGTATTTCTTAAATAATAAGACTTGAAAGTCAAAATTACTCCTTGATCCATAGGCTACGCAATGGATGTTGTGTTTGCAGGCATGAAAACATTAATCTCATTTTACATCGCCATTGGAGCTCTTGGGTAACCAAGGTGCATTGTCAATGAGCAGTAATATTTTGAAAGAAATCTTTTTTTCTGAGCAGTATGTCTCAAGAGTGGGCTTAATATATTCCATAAACTATGTTGTAAACAAATGTGCTGTCATCCAGGGTTTCTTGTTCCATTTACACAGCACAGGCAGAGTCATTTTAGCATAATTCTTAAGGTCCCTAGGATTTTCAGAATGGTAAATGAGCATTGTTTTCTAGATAAATGGGGATACCCACGGCTGACATTTCCATCCTTCCCGCTCCTCCCGTGTTCCACCGAATGCATATGTGATGATTAGAGCAGCAGCTGCTGCCTTGAGGGAAAAGCCAAGAAAATGCAATGACACCTCACCTGACATCCACGAGCTATGGCCCATTTCCACTGCCACCCACCAATGAACTTTTTACAGCAGAAAAACAAACCCTTATTTTTTAAAGCAAGGGCTTGTTGTGTTTTCTGTTAACCTGTGGCCCACTGCATTCCAATCTGCCTCTGAAACAGTACATGCTTTCTGGGGCGGCGGGGGTGGGGGGGCAGTTCCTCCTCCCAACTCCAGGAAGTGTTTGTTGTTGGAAATGCTCATCACTGTACTCCCACTTCCTTGGCAAGAGTGATTGGTTCCAACAAGGTGAATTTCAGCTTTCCCCCAGATTTTTCTAACTAGAGCTGGCAGAGAAGATTATATTTTTCTTCTCTGGTTCTAAGTATGTAAGCCCAGAGCTCTGTGTGGAGAATCCAGCTTGACAGAGTCAGTTAGCTTCAGAAAATGAAGTTCCTGAGTAAAGCAAATGCACAGGGAAGAGAGAGAAAACTAGAGGGCAGGTGAGGAAAGAGGTTGGACCCCATGCGTCTTTAATTTGGTTATATGAGTTAATAATATTTCTTTTATAGGCATGTTCATACTCAGTTTCTATTACTTGCAATCAGAGTCCAAGCCAAAATAACTAATGCAATTTTAAACTATAATAAGAGATATAAGGAAAGAAACAGGTGCTGTGAGAAAGAATAAGAAGGTAGTTAGAGAAGACTTATAAGAGGAGACGTAACAAATAGATGCCAACCTGGAAAAGAGTTGAAGGAAAGGTTTCTCACCTGCCTCCTTCCACCCCACCTTACCCCTAACATGAAATAAGTGTGCTGTAAACACAGTAGAGAATGGCTTTCCTGGAAAGGGCCCTAGTGTGGGTATAGGGGCTAGATATCTGAACAGAACAGATCTTGAGACATCTATGGGCCCAATGACATACCTGAAGATGAGAAAAAAAGGCAACACCATTCAGGAATAAAACAGACTGAAATATCTCTTCCTATAGTCAAGTTTTTGTTTGTTCTGTTTCTTTACTTTGCTAATGATAAGGACCTGGAGCCTGCTAAATCCTCAACCATTAACCCTAAGTGAAGAAACCTTCCCCTCCACAAAATCTGCCAGATTACATGGTAGCCCATGAGTGTCCACCCATTTAGAGAAGATTTTGGATAAACATAAGCAACTTCAACAGGGAACCAGCACAGCTGCCTATACAAATCAACATAACCTTTATTCATAAAAATGAATGGTCACCTAGGGATTACCAGATACTTGAGGAAAACCCTTAGCATTAAAAAAAAAATTGACTACAGAGAGGGAAAAAAAAGTTAATGCAAGACAAAAACAACTTTTAATCAATTCTATTTGATGTCCTTAGAAAGATTCAAGTGTAAATTATCCATACAAGAAAAACAATCAGCTCTGGAAAAAAAGAAATCAGAGAACAACAGAAAAAAAGGTGGGAGATTAAAAATACAATTGCCAAAAATTTCAAAAATATAGTGTAGGGAGTAAATGATGGAATGGTTAGTGTTAAAAACCAAACAGTGATCTGGAAACACAGCCAGGGAAATCTATTCAAACAAAAGATGGAAAATACAGGAGAAAAGTTAAGAGATACTCACATAAAAGCAGAAGGTACAATATATGGCTAACAGACATTTCAGACAAAAGAAGAGAGAAAACAGAGAGGAGGAAATAAAGGAATAATAGAAAATTTCCATGAGTTGAAAAAAACAATTCCTGGAATCAAAACAACCAACCAATTGTCAAGTCACAAGAAGAACAACAACAACAAACTCAGATACCTCCTGGTAAAATAGTGCAAGGAGAAGTGTTAAAGCTTCAAAAGAGGGAAAAAAAGTGGCTACAAAGAAATGGGCTTAGTTTGACATCAGAAATATCAGCTACAACAGGTGCTAGAAGGTACTGCGGCAGTTCCTTCAAAGGGAAAATTATTTTGAGACTGGAATACCAGATGACTAATCAAGTGTGAAATCAAAAGAAAGACCTTTTCAGGCATTTAAAGACTCAGAGGGCTTCCCTGGTGGCGCAGTGGTTGAGAGTCTGCCTGCTGATGCACGGGACACAGGTTCGTGCCCCGGTCCGGGAAGATCCCACATGCGGTGGAGCAGCTGGGCCCGTGAGCCATGGCCGCTGAGCCTGCACGTCCAGAGCCTGTGCTCCGCAACGGAAGAGGTCACAACAGTGAGAGGTCTGCGTACAGCAAAATAAATAAATAAAGACTCAGATATTTTATCACCCACTTACTGTTTCTTCAAAATTATTTGAGGGGAGACGTTCAAGATGGCAGAGGAGTAAGACGTGGAGATCACCTTCCTCCCCACAAATACATCAGAAATATATCTATATGTGGAACAACTCCTACAGAACACCTATTGAATGCTGGAAGAAGACCTCAGACTTCCCAAAAGGCAAAAAAACTCCCCAAGTACCTGGGAAGGGCAAAAGAAAAAAGAAAAACCAGAGACAAAAGAATAGGGATGGGACCTGCACCTCTGGGAGGGAGCCGTGCAGGAGGAAAGCTTTCCACACACTAGGAAGCCGCTTCACTGGTGGGGATGGGGTGAGGGGGAAGCCCCGCATTCCGTGCCCCTCCCTCCCCCCGGCCTGCATGAGCCAGAGCCCCCTAATCAGCGGCTCCTTTAACCCCGTCCTGTCTGAGCGAAGAACAGACGCCCTCAGGTGACCTACACGCAGAGGCGGGGCCAGATCCAAAGCTGAACCCCTGGAGCTGTGTGAACAAAGAAGAGAAAGGGAAATCTCTCCCAGCAGCCTCAGGAGCAGCGGATTAAATCTCCACAGTCAACTTGATGTACCTGCATCTGTGGAATACCTGAATAGACAACGAATCATCCCAAATTGAGGAGGTGGACTTTGGGAGCAACTGTAGACTTAACCTTTCTTTTTGCATCTAATTTGTTTCTGATTTTATGTTTATCATAGTTTAGCATGTAGAATTTATTACCCTTGGTAGATTTGTTTATTGATTTGGTTGCTCTCTTCCTTTTTTTTTTATATATATTTTTTCCTCTTTTGCTTTTTTGTGAGTGTGTATGTGTATACTTCTTTGTGTGATTTTGTCTGTATACCTTTGCTTTTACCATTTGTCCTAGGGTTCTGTCTGTTTTTTTGTTGTTGCTTTTTTTTTTTAGTATACTTTTCAGCGCTTGTTATCACTGGTGGATATGTTTTTTGGTTTTGTTGTTCTTTCTTTTTTATTCTTTTTTATTACTTCTTAATATTTTTAAAATAATTTTAAAATTTAATAATTTTTTTCTTTTAATAACTTTATTTTATTTATTTACTCTTTCTTTCTTTCTTTCTTCTTTTCTCCCTTGTCTTCTGAGCCACGTGGTCAACAGGGTCTTGGTGCTCTGGCTGGGTGTCCCAGGCCTGTGCCTCAGAGGTGGCAGAACCGAGTTCAGGACACTGGTCCACCAGAGACCTCCAGGCTCCACGTAATATCAAATGGCGAAAGCTCTCCCAGATATCTCCATCTCAATGCTAAGACCCAGCTCCACTCAACGACGAGCAAGCTACAGTGCTGGACACCCTATGCCAAACAATTAGCAAGACAGGAACACAACCCCACCCATTAGCAGAGAGGCTGCCTAAAATCATAGTAAGGTCACAGGCACCCCAAAACACACCACCAGACATAGTCCTGCCCATCAGAAAGACAAGATCCAGCCTCATCCACCAGAACACAGGCACCAGTCCCCTCCACCAGGAAGCCTACACAACGCAACCTTAGCCATTGGGGGCAGAAACCAAAAACAACAGGAACTACGAACCTGCGGCCTGCAAAAAGGAGACCCCAAACACAGTAAGTGAAGCAAAATGAGAAGACAGAGAAACACACAGCAGATTAAGAAGCAAGGTAAAAACCCATCACAACAAACAAATGAAAAGGAAAGAGGCAGTTTACCTGAAAAAGAATTCAGAGTAATGATAATAAAGATGATCCAACAGCTTGGAAATAGAATAAAGAAAATACAAAAAACACTTAAAAAGGACCTAGAAGAACTAAAGAGCAAACAAACAATGATGAACAACACAATAAATGAAATTAAAAATTCTCTAGAACGAATCAATAGCAGAATAACTGAGGCAGAAAAACGGATAAGTGACCTGGAACATAAAATAGTGGAAATAACTACCACAGAGCAGAATAAAGAAAAAAGAATGCAAAGAATTGAGGACAGTCTCAGAGACCTCTGGGACAACATTAAGCACACCAACATTTGAATTATAGGGGTCCCAGAAGAAGAAGAGAAAAAGAAAGGGACTGAGAAAATATCTGAAGAGATTATAGTTCAAAACTTCCCTAATATGGGAAAAGATAATCAAGGCCAGGAAGCACAGAGAGTCCCATAGAGGATAAATCCAAAAAGAAATATGTCACAACACATTAATCAAACTATCAAAAATTAAATACAAAGAAAAAATATTAAAAGCAGCAAGAGAAAAACAACAAAAAATATACAAGGGAATCCCAATAAGGTTAAGAGCTGATCTTTCAGCAGAAACTCTGCAAGCCAGAAGGGAGTGGCAGGACATATTTAAAGTGAAGAAAGGGAAAAACCTACAATCAAGATTACTCTACCCAGCAAGGATCTCATTCAGTTTTGGAGGAGAAATTAAAAGCTTTACAGACAAGCAAAAGCTAAGAGAATTCAGCACCACCAAACCAGCTTTACAACAAATGGTAAAGGAACTTCTCTAGGCAGGACACAAGAGAAGGGAAAGACCTACAATAACAAATGGAAAACAATTAAGAAAATGGTAATAGGAACATACATATCGATAATTACCTTAAGTGTAAATGGATTAAATGCTCCCACCAAAAGAAATAGACTGGCTGAATGGATACAAAAACAAGACCCAGATATATGCTATCTACAAGAGACCCGCTTCAGACCTAGGGGCACATACAGACTGAAAGTAAGGGGATGGAAAAAACTTTCTCATGCAAATGGAAATCAAAAGAAAGCTGGAGTAGCAATTCTCATAGCAGACAAAACAGATTTTAAAATAAAGACTATTACAAGAGGCAAAGAAGGACACTACATAAGGAACAAGGGATCAATCCAAGAAGATATAACAATTGTAAATATTATACACCCAACATAGGAGCACCTCAATACATAAGGCAAATGCTAACAGCCATAAAAGGGGAAATTGACAGTAACACAATCATAGTAGGGGACTTTAACACCCCACTTTCACCAATGGACAGATCATCAAAAATGAAAATAAACAAAGAAACACAAGCTGTAAATGATACATTAAACAAGATGGACTTAATCGATATTTATAGGACATTCCATTCAAAAAAAACAGAATACACTTTCTTAAGTGCTCGTGGAACATTCACCAGGGTAGATCGTATCTTGGGTCACAAATCAAGCCTTAATAAATTTAAGAAAATTGAAATCGTATCAAGTATCTTTTCCAACCACAATGCTATGAGACTAGATATCAATTACAGGAATATATCTGTAAAAAATACAAACACATGGAGGCTAAACAATACACTACTAAATGCCCAAGAGCTCACTTAAGAAATCAAAGAGGAAATCAAAAAATACCTAGAAACAAATGACAACAAAAACACGATGACCCTAAACCTATGGGATGCAGCAAAAGCAGTTCTAAGCAGAAAGTTTATAGCAATACAATCTTACCTCAAGAAACAAGAAACATCTAAAATAAACAACCTAACTTTACACCTAAAGCAATTAAAGAGAGAAGAACAAAAATACCCAAAGTTAGCAGACGGAAAGAAATCATAAAGATCAGAGCAGAAATAAATGAAAAAGAAATGAAGGAAACAATAGCAAAGATCAATAAAATTAAAAGCTGGTTCTCTGAGAAGAGAAACAGAATTCATAAACCATTAGCCAGACTCATCAAGAAAAAGGGAGAAGACTCAAATCAATAAAATTAAAAATGAAAAAGGAGAAGTAACAACTGACATAGCAGAAATACAAAGGATCATGAGAGATTACTACAAGCAACTCTATGCCAATAAAATGCACAACCTGGAAGAAATAGACACATTCTTAGAAAAGCACAACCTGCCAAGACTGAACCAGGAAGAAATAGAAAATATGCACAGACCAATCACAAGCACTGAAATTGAGACTGTGACTAAAAATCTTGCAACAAACAAAAGCCCAGGACCAGACGGCTTCACAGGCGAATTCTATCAAATATTTAGAGAAGAGCTAACACCTATCCTTCTCAAACTCTTCCAAAATATAGCAGAGGGAGGAAGACTCCCAAACTCATTCTAAGAGGCCACCATCATCCTGATACCAAAACCAAAGTCACAAAGAAAGAAAACTCCAGGCCAATATCACTAATGAGCAGAGATGCAAAAATCCTCAACCAAATACAAAAAAACAAAATCCAACAGCACATTAAAAGGATCATACACCATGATCAAGTGGGGTTTATCCCAGGAATGCAAGGATTCTTCAATACACGCAAATCAATCAATGTGATAAACCATATTAACAAACTGAAGGAGAAAAACCATATGATGATCTCAATAGATGCAGAAAAAGCTTTCGACAAAATTCAAAACCCATTTATGATAAAAAGTCTACAGAGTGTAGGCATAAAGGGAATTTCCCTCAACATAATAAAGGCCATATATGACAAACCCACAGTCAACATCGTTTTCAAAGGTAAAAAACTGAAACCATTTCCTCTAAGATTAGGAACAAGACAAGGTTGTCCACTACACTACTATTACTGAACATAGTTTTGGAAGTCTTAGCCACAGCAGTCAGAGAAGAAAAAGAAATAAAAGGAATCCAAATTGGAGAAGAAGAAGTAAAGCTGTAACTGTTTCCAGATGACATGATACTATACATAGAGAATCCTAAAGATGCCACCAGAAAACTACTAGAGCTAATCAATGGATTTGGTAAAGTAGCAGGATACAAAATTAATGCACAGAAATCTCTTGCATTACTATACACTAATGATGAAAAATCGGAAAGAGAAATTCAGGAAACACTCCCATTTACCACTGCAACAAAAAGAATAAAACACCTAGGAATAAACCTACCTAAGGAGACAAAAGATCTGTATGCAGAAAAGTACAGGACACTGCTGAAAGAAATTAAAGATGATATAAATAGATGGAGTGATATACCATGTTTTTGGATTGGAAGAATCAACATTGTGAAAATGACTATCCTACCCAAAGCAATCTACAGATTCAATGCAATCCCTATCAAACCACCAATGGCATTTTTCACAGAACTAGAACAAAAAATTTCACAATTTGTATGGAAACACAAAAGACCCCAAAAGGCCAAAGCAATCTTGAGAAAGAAAAACGGAGCTGGAGGAATCAGGCTTCTGGACTTCAGACAATACTACAAAGCTACAGTAATCAAGACAGTATGGTACTGGCACAAAAACAGAAATATAGATCAGTGGAACAGGATAGAAAGCCCAGAGATAAACCCATGCACATATGGTTACCTTATTTTTGATAAAGGAGGCAAGGACATACAATGGAGAAAAGACAGCCTCTTCAATAAATTGTTCTGGGAAAACTGGACAGCTACATGTAAAAGAATGAAATTAGAACACTCCCTAATAACATACAGAAAAATAAACTCAAAATGGATTAATGACCTAAATTTGAGGCCAGACACTATAAAACTCTTAGAGGTAAACATAGGAAGAACACACTATGACATAAATCACAGCAATATGCTTTTTGACCCACCTCCTAGAGAAATGGAAATAAAAACAAAAATAAACAAATGGGACCTAATGAAACTTAAAAGCTTTTGCACAGCAAAGCAAAACATAAACAAGATGAAAAGACAACGCTCAGAATGGGAGAAAATATTTGCAAATGAAGTAATGACAAGGGATTAATCTCCAAAATTTACAAGCAGCTCATGCAGCTCAATATCAAAAAAACAAACAACCCAATCCAGAAATGGGCAGAAGGCTTAAATAGACATTTCTCCAAAGAAGATATACAGATTGCTAACAAACACATGAAACTCAACATCACTAATCATTAGAGAAATGCAAATCAAAAGTAAAATGAGGTATCACCTTACACCAGTCAGAATGGCCATCATCAAAAAGTCTACAAACAATAAATGCTGGAGAGGGTGTCGAGAAAAGGGAACCTTCTTGCACTGTTGGTGGGAAGGTAAATCGATACAGCCACTATGGAGAACACTATGGAGGTTCCTTAAAAAACTAAGAATAGAATTACCATGTGAGCCAGCAATCCCACTACTGGGCATCCCACTGAGAAAACTCTTAGGAAGAGTCATGTATCACAATGTTCATTGCAGCTCTATTTACAATAGCCAGGACTCAGAAGCAACATACGTTTCCATCAACAGATGAATGGATAAAGAAGATGTGGCACATATATACGATGGAATATTACTCAGCCATAAAAAGAAACGAAATTGAGCTACTTGTAGTTAGGTGGATGGAGCTAGAGTCTGTCATACAGAGTGAAGTAAGTTAGAAAGAAAAAAACAAATACCATATGCTAACACATATAAATGGAATCTAAAAAACAAACAAACAAACAAAAAACGGTTATGAAGAACTTAAGGGCAGAACAGGAATAAAGATGCAGACGTAGAGAATGGACTTGAGGGCACAGGTAGTGGGAAGGGTAAGCTGGGATGAAGTGAGAGAGTGGCACGGACATATGTACACTACCAAATGTAAAATAGATAGCTAGTGGGAAGCAGCCGCATAGCACAGGGAGATCAGCTCAGTGCTTTGTGACCACCTACAGGGCTGGGATAGGGAGGGTGGGAGGGAGAGGCAAGAGGGAGGAGATATGGGGATATATGTATGTGTACACCTGATTCACTCTGTTATAAAGCAGAAACTAACACACCACTGTAAAGCAATTATACTCCAATAAAGATGTTACAAAAAATGGTAATAGGAACATACATATCAATAATTACCTTAAGTGTAAATGGATTAAATGCTCCCACCAAAAGACACAGGTTTGCTGAATGCATACAAAAACAAGACCCATATATATGCTGTCTACAAGAGACCCACTTCAGACCTAGGGACACATACAGACTGAAAGTGAGGGGATGGAAAAAGATATTCCATGCAAATGGAAATCAAAAGAAAGCTGGAGTAGCAATACTCATATCAGATAAACTACACGTTAAAATAAGGAATGTTATAAGAGACAAGGAAGGACACTACAAAATGATCAAGGGATCAATCCAAGAAGAAGATATAACAATTATAAATATATATGCATACGACATAGGAGCACCTCAATACATAAAGCAACTGCTAACAGCTATAAAAGAGGAAATAGACAGTAACACAGTAATAGTGGGGGACTTTAACACCTCACTTACACCAATCGACAGATCATCCAAAATGAAAATACATAAGGAAACAGAAACTTTAAATGACACAATAGACCAGATAGATTTAATTATTTATAGGACATTCCATCCAAAAACAGCAGATTACACTTTCTTCTCAAGTGCACACGGAACATTCTCCAGGATAGATCACTTCTTGGGTCACAATCAAGCCTCAGTAAATGTAAGAGAATTGAAATCATATCAAGCATCTTTTCTGACCACAACGCTATGAGATTAGAAACGAATTACAGGGAGAAAAACATAAAAAACACAAACACATGGAGGCTAAACAATACGTTACTAAATAACCTAGAGATCACTGAAGAAATCAAAGAGGAAATCAAAAAATACCTAGAGACAAATGACAATGAAAACACGACGTTCCAAAACCTATGGGATGCAGCAAAAGCAGTTCTAAGAGGGAAGTTTATAGCTATACAAGCCTACCTCAAGAAACAAGAAAAATCTCAAGTAAACAATCTAAACTTACACCTAAAGGAACTAGAGAAAGAAGAACAAACAAAACTCAAAGTTAGCAGAAGGAAAGAAATCATAAAGATCAGAGCAGAAAAAAATGAAATAGAAACAAAGAAAACAATAGCAAAGATCAATAAAACTGAAAGCTTGTTCTTTGAGAAGATAAACAAAATTGATAAACCATTAGCCAGACTCATCAAGAAAAAGAGGGAGAGGACTCAAATCAATAAAATTAGAAATGAAAAAGGAGAAGTAACAACTGACATAGCAGAAATATAAAGGATCATGAGAGATTACTACAAGCAACTCTATGCCAATAAAATGGACAACCTGGAAGAAATGGACACATTCTTAGAAAGGTATAACCTTCCAAGACTGAACCAGGAAGAAACAGAAAATATGAACAGACCAATCACAAGTAATGAAATTGCAACTGTGATTAAAAATCTTCCAACAAGGGCTTCCCTTGTGGCGCAGTGGTTGAGAGTCCGCCTGCTGATGCAGGGGACGCAGGTTCGTGCCTCGGCCCAGGAAGATCCCACATGCTGTGGAGTGGCTGGGCCTGTGACCTATGGCCGCTGAGCCTGCGCGTCCAGAGCCTGTGCTCCACAACGGGAGAGGCCACAGCAGTGAGAAGCCTGCGTACTGCAAAAAAAAAAAAAAAAATCTTCCAACAAAAAAAAGTCCAGGACCAGATGGCTTCACAGGTGAATTCTACCAAACATTTAGAGAATAGCTAATATCCATCCTTCTCAAACTATTCCAAAAAATTGCAGAGGAAGGAACACTCTCAAACTCATTCTACAAGGCCACCATCACCCTGATACCAAAACCAGATAAAGAAAAAGAAATTTTCTACAAAAAAATAAAGACAAAAAGAAATTTTCTTTTTTTCTACAAAAAAAGAAAATTACAGACCAATATCACTGATAAATATAGATGCAAAAATCCTCAGCAAAATACTAGCAAGCAGAATCCAACAACACATTAAAAGGATCATATACCACGATCAAGTGGGATTTATCCCAGGGATGCAATATATGCAATTTCAATATATGCAAATCAATCAATGTGATACACCATATTAATAAACTGAAGAAGAAAAACCATATGATCATCTCAATAGACGCAGAAAAGCTTTTCACAAAATTCAACGCCCATTTATGATAAAAACTCTCCAGAAAGTGGGCATAGAGGGAACCTACCTCAAGATAATAAAGGCCATATATGACAAACCCACAGCAAACATCATTCTCAGTGGTGAAAAACTGAAAGCATTTCCTCTAAGATCAGGAACGAGACAAGGATGTCCACTCTCACCAAAATTATTCAGCATAGTTTTGGAAGTCCTAGCCACGGCTATAAGAGAAGAAAAAGAAACAAAAGGAATGCAAATTGGAAAAGAAGAAGTAAAACTGTCACTGTTTGCAGATGACATGATACTATACATAGAGAATCCTAAAGATGCCACCAGAAAACTACTAGAGCTAATCAATGGATTTGGTAAAGTAGCAGGATACAAAATTAATGCACAGAATCTCTTGCATTCCTATACACTAATAATGAAAAATCTGAAAGAGAAATTCTGGAAACACTCCCATTTACCACTGCAACAAAAAGAATAAAATACCTAGGCATAAACCTACCTTAGGAGACAAAAGACCTGTATGCAGAAAACTATAAGACACTGATGAGAGAAATTAAAGATGATACCAACAGATGGAGAGATGTACCGTGTTCTTGGATTGGAAGAATCAATATTGTGAAAATGACTCTACTACCCAAAGCAATCTACAGATTCAATGCAATCCCTATCAAGTTACCAATGGCAGTTTTTAAAGAACTAGAAAACATCATCTTAAAATTTGTATGGAGACACAAAAGACCCCGAATAGCCAAAGCAGTCTTGAGGGAAAAACACGGAGCTGGAGGAATCAGACTCCCTGACTTCAGACTATACTACAAAGCTACAGTAAGCAAGACAATATGGTACTGGCACAAAAACAGAAACATAGATCAATGGAACAAGATAGAAAGCCCAGAGATAAACCCAGGCACCTATGGTCAACTAATCTATGACAAAGGAGGCAAAGATATACAATGGAGAAAAGACAGTCTCTTTAATAAGTGGTGCTGGGAAAACTGGACAGCTACATGTAAAAGAATGAAATTAGAACACTCCCTAACACCATACACAAAAATAAACTCAAAATGGATCAGAGACCTAAATGTAAGACCGGACACTATAAAACTCTTAGAGGAAAACATAGGAAGAACACTCTTTGACATAAATCACAGCAAGATCTTTTTTGATCCACCTCCTAGAGTAATAGAAGTAAAAACAAAAATAAACAAATGGGACCTAATGAAACTTCAAAGCCTTTTCACAGCAAAGGAAACCATAAATGAGACCAAAAGACAGCCCTCAGAATGGGAGAAAATATTTGCAAATGAATCAATGGACAAAGGATTAATCTCAAAAATATATAAACAGCTCATGCAGCTCAATATTAAAGAAACAAACAACCCAATCCAAAACTGGGCAGAAGACCTAAATAGACATTTCTCCAAAGAAGACATACAGATGGCCAAGAAGCACATGAAAAGCTGCTCAACATCACTAATTATTAGAGAAATGCAAATCAAAACTACAATGAGGTATCAGCTCACATCAGTTAGAATGGGCAGCATCAGAAAATCTACAAACAACAAATGCTGGAGAGGGTGTGGAGAAAAGGGGACCCTCTTGCACTGCTGGTGGGACTGTAAATTGATGCAGCCACTATGGAGAACAGTATGGAGGTTCCTTAAAAAACTAAAACTAGAATTACCATATGATCCAGCAATCCCACTACTGGGCATATACCCAGAGAAAACCATAATTCAAAAAGACACATGCACCCCAATGTTCATTGCAGCACTATTTACAATAGCCAGGTCATGGAAGCAACCTAAATGCCCATCGGCAGATGAATGAATAAACAAGTTGTGGTACATATATACAATGGAATATTACTCAGCCATAAAAAGAAATGAAATTGAGTCATTTGTTGAGACGTGGATGGATCTAGAGACTGTCATACAGAGCGAAGTAAGTCAGAAAGAGAAAAACAAATATCATATATTAACGCATGTATGTGGAACCTAGAACGATGGTACAGATGAACTGGTTTGCAGGGCAGAAGTTGAGACACAGATGTAGAGAACAAATATATGGACGCCAAGGGGGGAAAACCGCGGTGGGGTGGGGATGGCGGTGTGCTGAATTGGGCGATTGGGGTTGACATGTATACACTGATGTGTATAAAATTGATGACTAATAAGAACCTGCAGTATAAAAAAACAAACAAAAACAACTAATACTAAATTTTCTTTGGGTTATTTGTATGGAAATATGTTAATATAAATGTTTCAGACATTACATGAAATTTCTAAAAATCTTATATGTTCTGGTATAATGTTATAAGTCATTATTCTAGTTATTACTTTAAAATATGTATCTCAGAAATAACTAAATTTCCTTGTCAATTGCATTATTATGAACTTTCACCAGATCTTTAACCACGGTCATTTTGAAGTCTTTTGTCATTTGCAGACAGTTCTGGGTGTACTCTGATGCTTTTGCAAAAATGTTCCTATAAAAGGGTTTCATCTTCAAGGAATTCATGGAAAAGACTCTGACAAGCACAGGTTTCTGGTAACTGACTATACTGCTGAAGTGAATGAATGAGCATTTTCAGAACTCTAATGGAAAACTGATGAATTTATAAAAGTGCTAACAAAAGATCAAGATGAAATAAAAATTAATTACATGGGACTGAGTGAACTGATGAGGATGATTATAATTTTTGTGACTTTCTGCTTGAATAAAAAAAAAATCCCACAGAGACTCAGAGGCAAAAAATATACAAATCAATTTTCACTGCAAAGTAAAGGAGCTGTTACAGTGGAGGATTACTGGAGTGAATGTCAATATTATGACATAGTGTGAGTGTGTTTCGTGTTTGGTAATTGCAATCATTGTTGCTTTTGTTGTGGCCATCCATTTACAATGCTTGATGTCAGTTTATTTATCTCTTGTAAAAATAAAATACAGGGTGTGTATGCGAAAAAAAAAAGTATAAAAAAAACTAAAAAAAAATTATTTGAGGATATAATCCAATGAAATGATTAAGACATTCAAGAAAGTGGAAGATTTGGAATCCTTAACAATGCAACACACATCGGAGTTCAATTAAAAACAACAAAAATAAAAGTCTCAGATAGCTGTGCTCAGAAAGCTATATATTAGTGAAAATTGGAACAAAAATCCCAATTCTTCAAGGAAAAGAATGTTTTCAAAAAGTGAGGAATTTGCATTCATCCAATACTGCATTTAAGCTAGGAAATTTTGATGATCAACATGCTATTTCTGTTTTTAAAAAGTAACTATAAAGTTTGAAACAAGGTGTAGAACATGGCCACCCAAATATAAAGTAAAATGAACTCTGGTATCACTTTAAATAAAAATCTGAGCATGATTTACAGTGTAAGAGAAGAGAGCTTTTCCTCCTGGTACACAGGTTTCATGTCACAGAATTATATTTCCAAACTTTCAATGAGTGCAACTGAACTACTTAGTTCCACACTAATTATTTCCTAATCATAATAGTAACAATAACAAACACTTATTTAACACTTAATATATGTCTTATTCTAAGCTTTTTAGATTTATTAGCCAGTTTAGTCCTTTCAACAACAGCACAGTAAAGTGACTTGCCCAAGGTCACACACTGGTTGGTGAAGCCATTCTGGCTCTAGAATCCTTGCTCTTAAAAATAGGCTATGCGGGCTTCCCTGGCGCAGTGGTTGAGAGTCCGCCTGCCGATGCAGGGAACGCGGGTTCGTGCCCCGGTCCAGGAAGATCCCACATGCCGCGGAGCGGCTGGGCCCGTGGGCCATGGCCGCTGAGCCTGCGTGTCCGGAGCCTGTGCTCCGCAACTGGAGAGGCCGCAGCAGTGAGAGGCCCGCGTACCGCAAAAAAACAAACAAAAAAAATAGGCTATGCTGCGCCTCGTGATGCTCTTTGTTAACTTACAGTTCTTAGAATCAACCTATCCACCTAAAACAAGAAGGCACAGCAACAGTTATAAAACAGAATACAAATTATATATTAATAGAACTTAATGTAGAAATGATGATTAACCAAAGTAAGGAGAAGGGGAGGAATGTGTAGGTGAGTTATTTTTCTTATCCTTTTACATAGGAGTAACTTTCTATGTAACAGAAGCATAATACAGAAATTTCTATATAATAGAAAGTCAACAATAAACTACATATATGCAGTATAAAATAATAATATAAAAACCAGCAGGGAGGAGAGAGATAATGAACTTGAGCTAAATTCCTCATATTTCACAGCAAGTATGATGGTTAATTTAATGGATATACAGCAGCTGTCAATAGATATTGTCTAATTTTAATTTAAATGTAATATATAACTTGTATGGTAACTCAGAAAATCTAAAAACAGAAAAATTCAAGTTGCTATATTAAGAAATAGCAATATAAGCAAATTATTCAGAACTTTGGGAGGAAGAGCAGAAAAACTAAAAATAGAAAAGGAGACAGACTGGGGAAAGGGAAGAATCTTTCTTTTTTACCATCCTAATTTTTATTAAAATGATCAGATATTACTTTATTATGAAAAATAATTATATGATACTATTAATAATAGTAATATCCTGTAAAGAAGGGCACAATTGATGAGAGTACCTTTCAGTTCTGGCATCGTAATACAAAAGGACAATAAATGTCACCAGACCATGAAACTCAGTGGGGTACAAAAAGAGGAACAAGGAAAAAATATATATATATAAACATATTACAGAACACTCATGCTCTTTGCAGATTCTTTGATTCCACATCATTATGGGCTAAGTGGCCCATTTTTGTCATATAAACTTCCACAGAGACATTTCATCCACTTTAGACAACTACTGAGCCACACATACTCCAATCCCCAACTTTGCACATTTCATTTAAAGAAAGGACTGTCTAAATTCACACATCGCGGGCAGGATTCTACGCTGGCATAAAGTTTTCAGGGAATAATTTGGTAGTCCTTACTGGAATGTAAAATATGGCCACGCTTTGACCTAACAGTTTCACTTCTCAGAATCTACCATACAGGAACATTCCCAAATGCTCAAAGATAACTTTATACACGGATTTCCAATTAAGCTATTACTGTTTATAACAGAGGAAGACAAAAAACAACCTAAATGCACATTGGTAGATGCAGAATATTTCATTACCATTTAAAAAATGAAATATACATTTATACGAGTGGCACTAAAAGGTATCCGCAACCTTTACAGAGCAAGAAAAAGCAGGATAGAGAATAATATATTAACCAATTTATGTGTGAGATAGATACATGTCATATATTGGTCAGTGTGCAGTGGACTCAGGGTGTGTGGAGGACACAAGCTTTTACTTTGTACATTTTTTGCTTTTGTTTTTGATATTTTACAGCCAGCATGTATTGTTTTTATATTTTAAGAAATCAGAGCATATCTCAACTGTCATATATTCGGGGCTTTAAAAAAAAATCAAAAAGAGAAACGCTCAATGTTTTTCCAGTAGTTCATTCTCAAATCGAAAAGAAGAAAAAAAAATACACTAGAGATAGTACGTTGCAAGTTAGGATTAGCGAAAAGGGTAGCTTCACTGGTTGGGTCATTCTTTAGTGAATCGGGGCAAGAAAATGAGGGCACAAAAACAGTCAAGGCAGAGTTGAGGAGCGAACCCAGGGGCGGCGGGGGACCTGGCAGTCCGGGGACCCGCGCAGGGAGGACGCGGAGGGCGAGGGGGACCGAGGCCCGAACCGGGTCCTGTGTTTGTGGGAAAGAGGTCGGAGGAGCAAAGACCGAAGGGGCGGGAGGACAGAAACCCAGCCTCCATCTAGCGAACCTGTCGGGTGCGGGAGGCGCGGCTGGGGCGACAGCTGGGCGGACAGAGAAGGGTCAGCCCAGGGCGTCCGGGGAGTTCAGACAGCTTGTGAAGCCCGAGAGCCGGGCAAAGCGCCCGGGAAGTCGCGGCGGGGACTGTGGGGCCCGCCCCAGGCCGAAGCCGAGGCCCAGGCCAAGGCCGAGGCCGGGATGCAGGCCGGCGCAGCTCCCAGTACCTTCCCAGGAGAGCTCTCCTCCCGGCTCGCGCTTCAGGAACTTGTACCAGAACGTGTCCACGCGGCCCGGCTCCGCCCCGTCCTGCGCCGCCTCCTCGGCCGCCAGCTCCACCTCCCCGAGCCACAGGCCCGGTTCCTGCAGCGCCAGCGTCCCAGCGCCCGCTGCCGTGCCCGCCGGCTTCAGGCGCACCGCCCCGCGCGGCTCCCAGCGCCCCAGCTCAGGCCGAGACCCCACGACCAGCAGCTCCGGCCCGGCTCCGGCCACCGCGGGCGGCACCACCACCCCGAAGCGGAACCGCATGGCGGCGGGCGGCGCGCTTCCCGGCCTCCAGTCTCCCTGCGACCGGCGGACGCGACCCGAGCGCCAGGCGGCAGCGGCGATTGGGCGGCGGCGCGCGAGGCCTGGACGCGCGCTGGCAGGAACACGTGCGATGCTGTACCTTTTTTGGGCTGCATCACGCGGTCCAGGAGCCCGAGGATGATCCAGGCCTGGGCCTTTGGCCGCGGGAAGTGGTCAGCTGGGGCCACCATCTGTCTCTCCCGGAGAAGAAGCCTGGCCCTTGCCCGCTGCCTCTTCCAGCGGCTCCGCGGACGGCTGGGGACGCATAGGAAGCAAGGAAAAGGGGTTAGGAAAGGAATAAAACATCTCATAAGCCCCGAGATTTTCCAGTAATCTTTCCAAAAACCTCGAAATTATTTTTGTGAGGGTCATAGGAAGAAGAGAATGGCATATAGAAAGCAGCCTCCACAATAGTGAAGTTGGGGAAAGATCCTGCAGCGCTGTCTGGAGAGCTCCAGACCTTCAACAGGTCACTTAAACTCTCTGGGCCTCAGGTTCTTACCTGTAAACTGAGGGTATAAAATAATGATCTTTAAAGACCCTGCCGGCTCTAAAGTTTTTCTGATTAGTGGAAGAGGCGCCATTCAGAGCCCAGAGCTCAGTGCAAAAACACTGAATACTTTTCCCTTGCCTAGACCAATTTGATGCCTGAAATGACACATGATCACTTTCTTTTTTTGAAAGAGTGTTATAATACTTTAGTACGTATAAAAATGGGTTTAAAGTAAATATTTTCAAGCCTTTCCAAGGTAAAACAAAACCCCAAAACGGTAATTCTATGACTGTAAATACATGACTGACAATTTTTAAATGGCATAAAATAAAGCTTTTTGCTTTGAATTTGCTTTCAGTAAAAGTCAGTAATATTTTTTCAACTTAAAACATCATTCTGTGTCCAGAAACACAGGCTTATAGTTATTTGATCAAAAGAAAACTGTTAGGGGTAGGGCGTGGAGGAGGGGGGCTTTAATTTTGGTCACTACCTTAAGAAAACCACCTGTCCTGTTTACATAATCTGTTACTTTTTGATTCTTTATTAAAATTGTTCTCGTGGTCTTAACATTTCTATATTCATCAGCACTTAACATAGCAATCTTATGTGAACTAAAGACACACAAAGACACGCCTTTACCAGTATTTGAAAGCTTGTGAATAGTGGGGGGAAGTCAAAAAATTTCAGACATTCAGAATATCATAAGTAGAACAGAAAGAAGTACAAAAATGTAAACCATACAAACTCAGTCTCTCTGTGGAACAATTAGTAAACTATTAATACATTTCACTTTTAAATATCGATATTCCACTCAGTGTTTGGTTAGTTGCTAAGCTTAGGGATAAACACAAAGAAAAATGTGAAGACAGCAGGGCTGGCCAAATACAGCTGATTCAGTAGCAAAGCAGACGTTAAATCACAGTGACAAGTGAGTCCGTTTATTCAAATTGCTGCTACAAAATATTCTTAGAGTAATTTTAGGAAAATAAGAGTCATTTGGCCATGCAAGGACCCTGGAAGCTGACAGTTCAGAACTTTCTTGTGTTCTGCCATGCTGCTGTGTTGTGTACTTTCCAAATGGCATTATTCCCATCAGCTCTTTCAAAGGGAATACTGCCCATTCTGTAGATGAGACAATGACAAAAAAGAAAACAATATATTTTTTCAATAGACATTATTTCCTTTTCTCCTCTCTCCTCGTAAAGAAGTTGCATAATTTTAACAGTTGGAAGCACCCTTTTAAGCCCGTAAATAAAATTTATAACAGCTTATTTTATGGCATGCATGGATTTAAATATAGTACGAATGTGACGGCTACATTGCGCCCCAAGTAAAATGCAATTGGAAAGAGAGAAATACCAAAATATAAAAATACATATTTTAAAGTTTCAATCATACTTTGACTGTCAATCATTATTAACTATGATAGTTATAATAGTTATGGAGCCCTTTTTATGTGCCAGATACATGGTTTTCATATTCATATTATCTCATTTAATTCTCTCACCAATTCTATGAGATAACTGCAATTGTTATCCCTATTTTTATATGCGAGAAAACAAGCAAGGAAGGTCCAGTAAACAGCCCACAGCAAGGAAGGGGCAGAGCCAGATGCTAAAAGACACCCATTCATCTTATAGTTAAAGATAAGATAATATAACATAATATTTGATTTCTGATAAGTAAATCATTTACAGAATGCATTTAAATCCCAGCATATTTAAATAAGTTATTCTCCATTAATTCTTAATAAAGAAATGAACTTTCTGTAAATATTTCCTGTGACTAAATTCATGCTTAGGAATGATGGAATAGAAGAATCATAAGTGGCAGTCTAAACTGATCAATGAGATCTGTAAAGACATAAATATCTTGGTATCTAAAGTGGATTTGACCTCAGGTTCTAGAAAATGGTCATTTTTATGCCTTAATATGCCTATCTTGTTGGCAGTAGTAACACAGATTTAAGAAGGCAAGGTGAAAAAATTTACCAATTATTAAGCTGTGTTATTCCCAACTCATTTTCCTTGTTGAGTTCTCTATGTAAGATTTCTTTTACATTTCAATGACTCTGGATATTTATTAAAAGAGATTAGTTATGAAATCCATTTGGGGTCAGATTCTTGATGCTATAATGACAAGCTGAATTTAGAACAAGAATTAGCCCAGCAGAGTAACATAATTCTGATAATAATTTTTAAAAGACCAAACTAATTTGTTGTCATTGAATTTCATTTCTATAGTGCTATCTTGTATATAACTACAATGTATCTTAAAGAATGGGTGATAAGTTCAAATTTAGAGTTTCAGGATCCAATTCAAATGCAAATTCTTTCAAAGCCCCCCCAGGGAAAGCTCTTACTTGGATCGCTGGTAATTTATGTTTTCTGAAGCAATCTTTCACTAGTCAATGAGTTATCATAAGTCTTTCCTTATAATATTGTGTATGTATCCACACACTCACTGATGTAAAACATATTTCAACCAAGTAGTTTAGGGACCATTATAAGTATTAGTTTATTACTTGTCAGAACATACTGAGTTAAATGTGTCACATATACTATTTCCAATTTCATAGCTTAAAAAAAAATAATAAAAGCAAAACCAGACAAAACATTCCAGGGAGAATTTGAATACAGCTTAGAGATGTTTGCATATTGCAACTGACTTTTTTCTGGCTTGGAAAATTGTAGGTTAGGCTACTTGAAATCTCTTTGAGGATCTGGAGCAATAGAAAGATTTGAGCTATACCAGGCTTTGTTCAAAAATCCCACAACATTTCTCAACTATTTAAAAAATCCATGTCCCTTTTTGGTATATATAAAAATCTTCTTGGGGCTTCCCTGGTAGCGCAGTGGTTGAGAGTCCACCTGCCGATGCAGGACACACGAGTTCGTGCCCCGGTCCGGGAAGATCCCACATGCCGCGGAGCGGCTGGGCCCGTGGGCCATGGCCGCTGAGCCTGCGCGTCCGGAGCCTGTGCTCCGCAACGGGAGAGGCCACAACACTGAGAGGCCCGCGTACCACAAAAAAAAAAAAAAAAAAAATCTTCTATCTCCAGGAGATTCCAATAATTCGACTTCCCACCCCACACAGTCATAGGGAAGTACTGCATTTTCAGTGCATCAGCAACAGCCAGTTTTGTCATGCATATTTCTCTGTAATTTATATGATCAAAAATGTTGTTAGAAATGCTCCAAGTATAAAATTACAATGAAATGTATGCCTTTTCCAAAGACATTGACTCTGCCCCTCCCCTCAAACATCCCTCCCTCACACATCCCTTCCCACTATCCATATTGTAAGACCCACCTCCCTACACTTCTCAGTTGGAAACCTCTACGCAACAGGTCAGTCGAGCCTGGGCTCTGTTAGGCAATGACCTCAGCTGACTTTTCCTAGGGAAAGTAGTGGGCCAAGCCAGGTGCCCAGACCTTGAGGTTAGAGACACCAGCTTAGAGCGTCCTTCAGTGGTAAAAAGATCCTTCTAGGTCTGGGGTAACTTGAATGGCAGGCTCATTAACACCTTTCTCAAGGAGGGTAGAGGGCCTGATAACTCAACCCTTGGGAATAAAAGAGTCATGGCTGGAAGGGAAGATCTGAAACTCCCAAGGGAACTTTCAAAGAGTTTGAGAAAAAGGAAGGAGGTTAGCTGGAAGCAGAGCTGACTCATTTATCCTTAAATGGAGAATGGAGACTAAAGTGGAGGAGGTGGGCAATTGTTAGTGGGGAGGCAGGCCAGGAGGCAAACCTGAAAGTACTTTTTAAGAATTTGAGCACACTGTAATTGACCCTTTGCTTATTTTTCCTCACCATTGTATGTGTTTGCATTAAGAATAAAAGTACTTTAAACATGAAACCATTTAGGGTGCCTATTTCTAAGATTGGGAGAGGAAGGAAGGCAGAAAGTTGTTTAGAAGACATTCCTTTACTACATCATCAGCTGGACAAAGATCAGGATCCTGGAGAGGAAAGTAAGCATTGGTGGGAGCTATAAAGGAGAAGCCTGAGGTGAAACCCCATCGGCCTTCAAGAGGAAAGAAAGGATAAAGCAGGACCTGAGTAAATGCTCTGGGCCTTCCCCAAATCTCTAGTTCTTACTAGGACCTCAGGAGCTCCCTGGAAATGCAGAAATAAGTTAGAAGGAGGGGGTGTCCTCGTATTTTAATCAATGGAACAAGCCACTTTTTAAAAGATATATACTTGTCCAAGCATGCATTATGGACATTGTCCAAGTATAATTTTCCAGAATGAATCTCTTGCAAATTAAGGAGGGAACCAGCAGGATGGTAAAGATGGTTCAAAAAGAATTCAAGATGCAATGTATATAGACACTGAAAGACAGCTAGAAGTTTACTAGGTTAAACACAAAATTGATTAATTTCCCACGAGGCAATAAAAATGTGACCTTTGGGTTTATCTATTCTACCACACAGAAATCACTTGCGTCTTTAACAGGTAAACATTTAGAAAATTTAATATATAACTTTGGGAGTAGGGCCCTAATCAATGGTAAACAGTAACATAAATCAAGACATGAAGAATCTCATAAAAAGCTGAATAATTCTTGAATGCATCTGGTGGACACTGCTCCAGACTGCCCGACATGTAGTCAATCTTGCATCTTACCTCTAAGTTTTGAATATTTTTTATTAGCAATATATAATAATAATAATAACTTCTCATTTATTGAGTGCCTATCTACCATGAGGTAGGCACTGCGCTGGATGTCTAACATACCTTATTTAAGCCTCTCCACATTTCCATGACACAGTTATGATCTCCATTTTACAGAAGAAGGATGAAAGTTTCTGAAACATTAACTGATTTGCCTCAGGCCATACAGCTAATAAACGACAGAGCCAGGAACTCTACCCAGGAATGTCTCTCTAGCCAGGGACTCAGCATGTGGTTGTGCAGTTAAGATACTGCACGGAAGCACTGGGCTGGAGGGATCAGTGGGGGCTGAAACATAGCAGATGCTCCGCTTGCAAAGCCTTTTCCTCTGGGTGCTTTTTCCTTCCCATAAAATACCTGCTCCTTGGTAAGCCTAGTGCCACAGGGTAAATCTGTAGAAAGCCATGGGGGCTGAGAGTGCCCAGGGGTGACATATGTCACTACTTCCTTCTCCCAGAGGGAAATACTCCCAGTTCCCACAAAGGTATGTACAAGCTAAAGCCCTGATTCCAAAAGTATAAAAAAACAAACAACGCAATTAAAAAACGGGCAGAAGAACTGAACAGTCATTTTTCTAAAGAGGAAATGCAGATGGCCAACAGACACATGAAAAGATGCTCAACATTGCTGATCATCAGGGAAATGCAAATCCAAACCACAATGAGATATTACCCCACACCTGTCAGAATGGTTATCATCAAAAAGAACACAAGTATCTTGTATTGGCGAGGGTATGGAGAAAAGGGAACTCTCGTACACTGTTGGTGAGAATGTAAGTTGGAAAACAGTATGGTGGTTTCTCAAAAACCTAAAAATAGAGCTACCATATGATCCAGCAATTCCGCTCCTGAATATATATCCGAAAAAAAAACAAACACGAATTCAAAAAGATACATGCACTCTAATGTTCATAATGGCATTATTTATAATTGCCAAGATATAGAGGCAACCTAAGTGTCCATCAACAGATGAATGGATAAAGAAGATGTTTATACACACACACACACACACACACACACACACACACACACACACACAATGGAATACTATTCAGCCATAGAAAAGAATGAGATTTTTGCCATTTGTAGCAACATGGATGGACTTCGAGGGCCTTGTGCTAAGTGAAATAAGTCAGACAGAGAAATACAAATAACATATGATATCACATATATGTGGAATCTAAAAAATACAACAAACTAGTGAATATAACAAAAAAGAAGCAGACTCACAGATATAGAGAGGAAATTAGTGGTTACCAATGGAGAAAGGGAAGTGGGGGACAATATAAGGGTAGGGGTTTAAGAGGTACAAACTATTAGGTATAAAGTAAGCTACAAGGATATATTGTACACATGGGAAATATAGCCATATTTTCTAATAACTATAAATGCAGTATAACCTTTAAAAATTGTGAATCACTATATTGTACACCTGTAACTTATATAATATGTATATCAACTATAATTTTACTTCAATTTTAGAAAGTAGCCAAAAAAACAAGAACAAAAATAAAGGCAGACCAGACAGTCTGCCACATAATATTGTCATAGACACAGTACCACAGTGCAACATTTGTGTAAGAAGGAGGGAGGGGAAGGGGACAAGAAAAAAAACTCTTTAAAAAAATGTAAAAAAAAATTAATGACAAGAAAAGGGAACCCTAATACACTGTTGGTGGCAATGTAAATTGATACAGCCACTATGGAAAACAGTATGGAGGCTCCTTAAAAAACTAAATACAGAACGACCATATGACCCAGCAATCCCACTACTGGGCATATACCCAGAGAAAACCATAATTCATAAAAACACATGCACCTCAATATTCATAGAAGCATTATTTACAATAGCCGGGTCATGGAAGCAACCTAAATGTCCATCGACAGTGGAATGAATAAAGTAGACGTGGTACATATATACAATGGAATATTACTCAGCCATAAAAAGGAATTAAATTGTGTCATTTGTAGAGACAGAAGGACCTAGAGAGTGTCATACAGAGTGATGTAAGTCAGAAACAGAAAAGCAAATATCGTATAATATAACACATATACGTGGAATCTAGAAAAATGGTTTAGATGATCTTAGTTGCAAAGAAGAAATAGAGACACAGACCTAGAGAACAAATGTATGGATACCAAGGGGAAAAGGGGTAGGGTGGGAAGAATTGGGACACTGGGACTGACACATATACATTATTGATACTATGTATAAAATGGACAACTGATGGGAACATGCTGTGTAGCACAGGGGACTCACCTAATGCACTGTGGTAACCTAAATGAGGGAAGTCCAAAAGGGAGGGGCTATCTGTATGTGTATGGAGGATTCATTTTTTTGTACAGTGGAGGCTAACACAACCTTGTAAAGCAACCATACCCCAATAAGAATTAATTAGAAAAAATTAATGACAACTGTTTAGACACAGTTTGGTAAATCTCAGTATTTTTACTCATTAGCACAGATCCTTAGCAAAATTACAGCTATAAGCAGATTATATATAACAGCCTGGACAAATACAGATGTATCTAACTAAATGTAGAACAGTAGCCTAGACTTTATACACATGCGCTGTGACAAGATTGCCTGGCTGTAGGGGTCTGCCATGTGGCGGCTTCCGCTCCCTCTGCTAAGACCTAGTTCTGCAAGAACTTCACAGGAAACTTCACAGCCGTTCTGTCACTCTGGGAACTCTGAGAGATGAGTGAAACAGGAAACAAAAATTCTACTGCTTCCTTCCTTAAAAGGAGGCCAGAGAAGGCTATGATGAGGGAAACAGTTTACTGAACCCGACTGAGCACATTTCACTTCAATTTATAAATATTACCAGATGGAGGGAGGCTCTAGTCTCTAGGCCACCGCACAAAAAAGAACTTGCAGAATGTACCCAAAAAAAGCAAGTAAACTATTATAGCAGCTTATATTGCACATTTAAGTCATCTGAGTTTTGAACCCCTGCTTTTCAAAGGAAAACACACATAAACCTGCCTCCTAAAAATCTAGAAGAGAAGAATTTTTTCCCTTCAGCATACACAAAGGTAATGATTTGCACTTTGCAGTGGTGGATAGGAAAAAAGACCTTTTCAGATTTTTTCAAATCCCTCCAAAAGAGGCAACTAATTCACATCAGACAATCAATATACAAATAATGTTGAAGTAGACAGCATTGGATTAGGTGACTTGGACCTCACAAATATAAGATGTGATCCTTGCCCTCAAGGAGTTGCTGGTGCAGTTGTTAGAGATAAATACACATGAAAAGTTGAGTTACATCACAGATATTCATTTTTTTCAATATAAAGATACTAAATTACTTGTCACAGAGCAATGACTGACAACTAGAAACAGGAATCATAGAGGTCAGAACAGGATTGAAGCACCAAGGACCTGGATGGTTTGGTCCTTGGAAGCATAAAGGTCATAAAGGACCCTGGAAACAGAACGTGGGAGAGACAATAAACAAGAGATGAAGGTGAGGGGACACGGATATCCCAGGTCAGAGAAATGCATCCACAAAAGCAGAGGCAGAAAACCTCAAAACATGTTTAAGGTAAAGTCATTTTAGAGGAGCAAAGGATAAGGATCCCAAAAATCATTTTTCTCAGATAATTATATAACAAACATGTATTTTGCCTTGGTTACATTTTAGAGAAATCGTGCGCTTTAACTCATATGTTCCACATTTTACAATTTGTAATAAAAAATAATGGATAAAGAGACAAGCATGTTATAGTAGTTCTATAAGGAAGAAAGGGAAAATAAAAGAGAAAAGAAAATATTTTGGGTGTTTCATGTCCATAGAGAGAATATCAAACTTATTAAAATCAAGAGGTGAGGCATTTCACGTACCTTAGTTCAATATGAAGATGAGTTCATTTATGCAATTTCATAACAGCAGAAATGAGTAAATTGAAAACTGATATACTTTGCTCATTGCCTCCTTCAGTAAGTATGTGAGTACATCACCCACAAGCTTATCACACTAACAGTATTAATCATGGCAAGGCCAAGATACATTTAATCATCTCATTTAGTTATCAAACTTTTTGAAGTATTGGGTTAGGTACACGAGATTGCTTTTTTAAGTAAATATCTTTGGGATGCAGTAACATTCTTTTTAGAAAGTGTGATTTATTATCACTTTGAGGGAAGGATCAATTTTCCAGTCTTTAATTTTCAATAAATGTCCAGCTCTGACATAGTCACTGCCCCGCCACTAAATTCGTCAGAAAAAAAAATTCTGTGGTTTAATTAAGTTTGTATGTCCCAGGTGGAGTAGCAATTGATTCTATAATTCAATTTAGAAATTCCTCCATAGAATAAATGAAAACATAATTTGTTTTACCAGATTAATGGCTTTAATATTCAGTCAGTTTAATATAGTTAGTTTACCACATTGCCCCTAGTTAGAAAATTCAAAGAACTGTTATATTTGGAACTGCAGATTTTTAAGAGCCGTCTGGACCTCCATGTTCCAGCCTCTTTGTTTCATATACGAGCAAACTGAAGCTCTTATAAAACCAATTTTTAAAGTTTCCATTCATTTGTTTTCACCTATAGATCTAGATTCCTAAAACATGAAGGATTATCTGAGAGACACACTTCCTCTTATTTCCATGCTTTTCATTCTCACTCCCTTTCCTGAAGGACTAACTATGTGGTAACCTCATGTCAATGATACATCCACTGGAACATACTCAATCCATGATTGATAATAATGTATTCATTATGTTGTGCGAGCATCACCAAAATCTTAAGTCCAGAACTTTTCATCAATCCAAAAAGAAACCCCATACGTATTCATAATCAATTTCCCTCTTCCTCCATCTTCTGGCAATCCCTATTCAACTTCTGTCTCTATGGATTTGCCTGTTCTGGAAACTTCATACAATTGGAATCATCTTAAGGGTTCCACTGTTGTCTCTGAGATGTCTTTACAAGCCACTGACATCCAGCCTACAAACTTTGATGCTGGTACTTTCTTTTTTCACTGAACTTATAGTTGCATTGTTTTCTCTCACCTGAATCACATGCCCACCTTTTGTTTAAAGCAGTAGGTAGATTTTGAAATTTGAAGTTTGATACCTTAGTGATAGTTGTTCACATCAGCCTGTACCTGTTTTAAATATTGTATAATTATTTGAAGGGGTATGGCATCTCTCTTGCCTTTAGTTGCATCACCTGGCATGTGATAAACAAGCCTTTTGCATGTATCTTGGTAACAGAACAACTCTGCTTCACCTACTTGTGGCAATCTTCATCAGGTTCCATAAAGCACTTGGATAGTGCTTTGCATGAAAATAGGGAATTGTGATCTTTCCACTAATGATAAATACTTGTTTCAATAGTATAAAATTTACATTTTGCTGATTCCTTGCCTATTTTGTACACAAGAAGTTTTCAGATTCTAGACTGGGTCATACTGTAATCTTTTTGAAGATATTTTGAAGGGCAAACTCAAACATGTGTAGTAACAACCAAGCACACAGTTCAAATGAAGTGGCAACAATATGGAGGGCTATGATTAATTCGCCACAGTGATTGCCCCAAGGCAGAGGTCAGCAGACTTTTTCTGTAAAGGGCCAGATAGTAAATATTTTAGGCTTCATGGGCTATATGGTTTCTGTCGCAGCTATTCAACTTGTAGCACAAACACAGCCATGGTCAATATGTAGAGATAATGAGCATGGTTGTGCTCCAATAAAGCTTTATTACAAAAACAGGTGCAGGGTATTGATTGAAGGAATGGGCACATGATCTAAGCTGGTCCAATAAGATTTCTTCCCCAAGTGGAAAAGGAAAGTTCTTTAAATATCAGACTTTAAGACTAAAACTGAGAGCTACTTGTATCAAAGTTTCTAGCCTCATGAGGACAATTAGTCTGAGAGAATGGAGCTAACAAAGACAAGAGACAGAATCATCTCAGTATTCAAGGCTGTAAATCCAACTTTTTCGTGAGGTCAACACTTCCCCTGCCTTCTGTGCTTTGGTTATATGTACCTACCTAGTCACTTTTTTTTTTTTTTTTTTCGGTACACAGGCCTCTCACTGTTGTGGCCTCTCCTGTTGCAGAGCACAGGCTCCGGACGCACAGGCTCAGCGGCCATGGCTCACGGGCCCAGCCGCTCCGCGGCATGTGGGATCTTCCCGGACCAGGGCACGAACCTGTGTCCCCTGCATCGGCAGGTGGACTCTCAACCACTGCGCCACCAGGGAAGCCCTCACTTTTTAGGCATAAGCTGATTCAACTTGTTTTCTTATGCTTATGATCCCTGGCTATGCAATCTTATTTAAGTTCCCAAACTCTGTCTCACTTTCTTCACTAATAAAATGGGAACAAAAATGAACCTGCTTCACTGGGTTGATGAGGAAATCAAATGAGATATCATATACAGGAAAGGGCTTAGAACAATGCTTGGCAGATAATAAACCCTATGCAAATATTATCATCATTATCGTCATTACCATTGTTAAGAATTTGGTTGCTTGCAAAAATATAACATATATCTAGAATGTTACATTTTCATTAAAATACAGAACAATTAGTTCACACAGGCAAAACTCCTTGGCAAATCTAGCTTATTAATTTTCCCTTCGTAATAAGGGTTGTGATGGCAGAGGAAGGAAAGAACTGTCAATAATATGGATTTTAAGGCTGATATTTTCAGAATTCAGGAATACATGGGCCATAAGAATAGGAAAGTGAAGTCTATGTTTAAAATGCAAGGGCTTAAAAGTCAGATTGCTTTATTTCTTAGCTAAGTTACACAGATCACCTAGCTGGCATATGTTCACTAGTAAATTGGATATGCAATAATATGTCCCCATTAACCTTTTTTTTAACATCTTTATTGGAGTATAATTGCTTTACAATGGTGTGTTAGTTTCTGCTTTATAACAAAGTAAATCAGCTATACATATACATATATCCCCATATCTCCTCCCTCTTGTGTCTCCCTCCCACCCTCCCTATCCCAGCCCTCTAGGTGGTCACAAAGCACTGAGCTGATCTCCCTGTGCTATGTGGCTGCTTCCCACTAGCTATCTATTTCACATTTGGTAGTGTATATATGTCCATGCCACTCTCACTTCATCCCAGCTTACCCTTCCCCCTCCCCGTGTCCTCAAGTCCACTCTCTACGTCTGCGTCTTTATTCCTGTCCTGTCCTTAGGTTCTTCCCATTAATCTTTAAAACATATTAATGTTTCAGCAGTTTGAGATGCCAAGGAGAAAACTACCTGTGCAAATCCAGACTAGTCTTAGAACTAGTTAAATAATTCCTATCTATTAAAGAACATTGAAAACTTTCATTTGGTGATAATCATTTCCTTATTTCTCTTTATAGTTTTATTTCCTACATACACATCCATAATATAGTGTAGCAGAGGTTACTAGTATCCCACTCATATCCCCTAGCAATTACTAGGGTTAAGTCTCAAGCCCTATCATTTCATGATAGGAAATGAACTATTCTTCTATGAGAGGAAACAATTTATCAGATGTGCTACATGGCCTAATACATACAGGAAGAAATTGAGAGGATATGCCTGAAAATGAGGGGGTGGAATATAAGCTGGATATAGTATTGGCTTATTAATTTGAAGGCCCTCTCCTGTGATTCAGGATGTACCATCTTTAGCAAGGTCTCAAGAGGTCAGTCCCAATACATTGTTGGAATGGCTCCTTCAAATTTGGAGGAAAAGATGGTACATAGTGAATGATGTGAATGTCAAAATTGCTTTGGCAGAGAGAGTATTGAGGAAGGGATCAGAGAACTTAACGGGGTGAGCAGGCTAGACTAAATATTTAGAATATAGGGTAAGAGAAGCCACCAGCTGACCACGCTCCTTGGGGGTTCCCAGAGGATATCCTTTTACTAAAGCAATAAGGAATGCACTACTAAGGGAAGCATCAGTATTTGAGAATTTCTGTGGCAGCTCTTCTTTGAAGCCAGGGCTAATGGTGGAAGACACTGCTTTGGGACTGAGCTTTTCATTGTCAGTGAGAAAAATAAGAATCTGGAAGAGAAAATGGCAGGTGGCAGGCAGCCCATTGACATCAGAAGGGAAGTGGATATATCATCAGTTGAAGGGGAGACATGTCCCCTCAAGGAAGGACTTTTCAGTGCCTCAGCAAGTACTTACATAGTGATTTCCAAATCCTTCCACCAAAGGGCCATACACAAGTACACTGCAGAAAAGAAAATACCTATATCTTTTAAGAGCTCTTAGCTATTGGATCTGACTTGAAACTGTCAGGAAGTCAAAATATCATGGATATCCAATCAGAAAGGAGGCATTCAGAGATCTGTTGACAATTGGAGTCCTGGTCCATGTCCATTTCACAATGAGTCCAATGGGTCCATGAAATCATCCATGGTCATTTCCCCAGTCCTTGAGTGTATAATTGGAAGGGATGTACTTAGTAACTGGTAGAACTGGTTAAACTTAAATTGGCTCCGTAATTGTGGAGCGCCATAGTTAATTTTATGTGTCAACTTGACTAACCACGGGGTGCCCAGATTAAACATTATTTCTGGGTGTGTCTGTGATGGTGTTTCCAGATGAGATTAGCATTTGAATTAGTGGAATCAGTAAAGTAGATTGCCCTCCCCAGTATGCGCGGTATCATCCCGCAGAGGGAGGGCCTGAACAGAACAAAAGTGGAGGAAGGAGGAATTCTCTCCTTCCTGCCTGGATGCTTGAGCTGAGACATAAACCTCCTGCCCTCGTGGTCCTTGTTCTCAGGTCTTCAAACTCAGGCTAAATCACACCACTGGCATTCCTGTGTCTCCAGCTTGCAGATGGTAGATTGTGGGACTTCTCAACCTCCATAATTATGTGAGCCAATTCCTTATAATAAATCTCTTCCTCTCTCTATATATATCCTATTGCTTCTGTTTCTCTGGAGAATCTTAACTAATAAGTGGAGTAAAATCATAATTAAAAGTTCGTAGAAAATTATGTATGTCCTTGAATGCCTTCACTTCAGGCAAGACAGACTCTTCTATTTTTATTTTTCTTTTTTTTTTTTTTTGCCGTACGCGGGCCTCTCACTGCTGTGGCCTCTCCCGCTGTGGAGCACAGGCTCCGGACGCGCAGGCTCAGCGGCCATGGCTCAGGGGCCCAGCCGCTCCGCGGCATGCGGGATCCTCCCGGACCGGGGCACGAACCCGCGTCCCCTGCATCGGCAGGCGGACTCTCAACCACTGTGCCACCAGGGAAGCCCAAGCCAGACTCTTATCCTGGATGAATGGGAGAGATTAGTGTCTCCCTCAAAAATGTAAAGGATGCAGGGACACGACTCCATCATATCTCCATTTAATTCACTAATCTGGCCTTTGAAAAAATCATATGGATCATGATGGATGATGGCAGAATACATCACAGCCTTCCCGGAACTATGATAACTCTCCTGATCTCGAGCACAACATAGTTCAAGGGTACCTCAGTCATCTGGACTTTTCTCAGAACTCCACTGTATCTGATAGTAAAATAATTGGAACTGAGGATCAAGAAGTTGTAATACTCTGGATGCCTTTGCAAGGCAAAATGCACACCAGAGGGTTGGAAATAATTCTTTCAAAGATTCAGAGGTCTGCAATGCCAAAAGAGTGTTTTCAGATTCAGTAGTCTGAGATATGCCAGCATATCCCCTTGGAAGTAAAGAATTGCACCTTGCAACTCCTACAACTAAGAAGGCGGCACTTTTGTAAGCCTTTCTGAATTTTGGAGAATACATACCACACGAGAATGTTGCCTCAACCCATTCACTGGGTAACTTGGAAGATCACCAGTTGCAGTTGAGCCAGAACAAAAAAGGTCTCTGCAGCAGTTCCAGTATATGGTACAAGTGACAATGACTTTTGTAACATAGGTCCCATCTGATCCCATCAAACTAGAGATGTCCGAGGTAGATAGCAATGCTGTGTGGCATCTCGGCAAACCCTGGAGCAGTTCTCCAACAAAAATTAACAGGAAAATGTGCATAAATATCTTAGCTTTCCCCTAAAATAAGTTAATTCTGGTGCTTTTTCACTGGCTCCCTTGAGTTCCCTAATGGGACTACACTCTAGTCATCCATAGTGGTAGCTGGCTTGAAAAACACCATATATTGTCTGCTTCCACTTCTTGCCTATTTATTTCTCCACTTCTACTGCTATTTTTCTTTCCTTCCCAAATAAACTATTGGATTGACCCATAGTTGCCATTTTTGCAGGTCAAAAAATGAATATCACTAGTTTCATACATTTCAACCTAATATTTGAGCTTGAATCCTTGATTTAGGATCTGTTTTTGGGGACACTCATACTAAAAAATTGTTTCACCTATTTTTTGAATTTTGTATAAATGAAACCATACTGTATACACTCTTCTGTAACTTAAGTCTTTTGCTCAACATTATGTTTTTGAAATACATTCATATTGGGGCATGGAAGTTCAATTAATTTTGTTTATGTACAGTATATTTCATTGTTTGAATATCTCACATTTTATACATTTTGTTGTTAATGGAGAGAATCATTATTCTCAGTGTGGTCCAATTATAGACAGTGGAGCTACTAAGAGCCTGGTATATACATCCTGATGTACATGCACAAGTTTCTCTGGGGTATATAACTAGAAGTAGAATTGCTAAACCACAGCATATGTTTGTATTCTACTTGTTCTTTAAAGAATACTCAAAATAAGAAAAAATAACCTTTACTAGGGTACAATCCAGTGCGTACAGTATCTTCCTAACCCCTGCTTTCTACACAGCATATCTCCGAGTTGAGAATTTTAATTCTATGCAGCCCTGGGTGGGAAAGAAAACAGAGGCTTTTGTTTCCTCTTAGAGTTATCGCCTTCTATATTTTCTCCTCGAAGAGTGTAATCTCCGTAAGTGTTCTCTTTTCTTACAAATAAATAAACCCAATTTCTTTAGTTATTTCTTCATAGAGACTATGCCTCTAATTATTTCCATTAATCTCTTCTGGAGTGGCCTCAAATTTTTCAAATCTAGGGTAACCGTGAAATGTATTGTCCAAAGCAGGTCAATTTTGAGAATGGAAAGAGGTATTAAAATAATTAACAGTGCTAACAACAGTGTAAACAAGATCCATCTTAGGCAAACCAGAATGTACTTTATGTGTGTGTTCTCGGACCAAATATGGAATGCTTCTGGAGGACTGGCTCATATTAAGTATTAAAGAGAAGGGGTTGGCTACATGACACATTCCCATTTACAATCTCAGTCTCAGAGACATTACTGTGAATTTATTACGCCTAAGTAACAGCACATAATGGTATTCCTAAACAGCAAGGGCAAAACATTGGTCTCTTAGCAGCAACGAAAAAATACTAACTAGGTTTCAACTGTGCCCTTTAGGGAAATTGTGACTGCATATTTGATCTTCCATTTAGTAATAGACACAAATCTCATGGTAATTTAGTATTCAAAGGAGATTTTTCAAAAGTATTAGCTGGTTGCTAAGTAACGGTAAGAAAGAAGGTAAAATGGGGGAAATTTTGCTAACTTCCCTTGTATTCACTGGCTTCAGAAAACAGTTCTCTTATAGATAGGACCCGTTTGACAATTTGTACCTGGGAAATTGAAAGTGTGACACTTTTCTGCAAGAAGAAATGTGCAAAACAAAACTATTTTAGGCAAAAAGAAATTTCACAGTGTTAGTATTTGTTTATATGGAACAGCCTACAATGCATCTCACTGCTTAGATCAGTGAAATATCTGAATAAAAAAGTAAAATATTTGGGGAAAAGTCTAATTGCCTCAGAAACACTTGGATTTTCTCAAATAATTTGGTAATAATAATAGAATTGGCCGTTTAATAGGAGCTGCCTTGTGGTGGTCACTAAGCTTCAAACTTCAGTTACATCACCTAATAAAATCTCCTTAATTTTCTTAACTAGAAATTATGATCACATTTTGCTGTTTAAGATACTGAAGCTCAAGTGGTTAAGTAAATTCTAAGTGGCTGAGCCAATATTTGAACCCAAAGCTTTTTGACTCCAAAGGCCTTATGTCTTTTATAAGATATTTGCAAGGCTTTGACTTTATTTGCTACCACATAAAAGATGCTACAGTTCAGGTGACATTAAGTTAATAGAGACAGAAAACATATTACTGAGACTTGAGGATGTTAGTTTACCAAAACAATTCAAAATATTTAAGCAGAGATTTAGGGGCCCACTTTAAAAACCAATCTACACTTTCCTTGAAAGTATATTTCTAAGCTTAAAAAAATTAATACTTAAACATTAAAGAGGTTGATGTAATCTAGGAAATAGAAAAAATTCTATTTTAAAATAAATATTGAATTTCATATTCTTCGGAAGTCAATTTAAACAATGTCAATTTAGGAAAAAATATGTATTAATTAGTAGAATAATGTAGATAATCAAGTAGGAGGAATTTAACGTCCAAATTTACAGAGGTAAGACATGTTTTTTGGTTGCCTCTCAAGTCTATCCAATTTTTGTTATGACAGAATTTCACTTTGGTGGATAAACTTTTAGTTCATCTTGTACTTTTATTTAGTTTAAAACTAAGATAAATAAAAGAAGGTAGGCCAGAGGATAAGAAGATTAGAGAAAAATGGTGATTAATTTATGGAAATTAGATGGAAAGGATAAAATGAAAGAGAAAAAATTTATTATGCATTATGGGCAATAACATCAAAGTCTCATATTATTCTGAAGCAGAAAACTTGAAATCATTGGAATAATGCCCCTGTATAAACTTTTTCAAGATGAATTGAAGCAGAAACTATTCTTTTTCATTGTTCTTCTGCTCATTGCCCATCATGCATAAGAATTTTTTTCTCTTCCATTTTATTATTTCCATCTAATTTCCACCTAATTTCCATAAATTACTCACCATTTTTCTCTAGTCTTATTACCCTCTGGCTTACCTTTGTTTATTTTATTTATCTTACTTTGTAACTTCTAGAAAATTCTTTTGAAATGCCTGAACCACATTAGCTGTCTTTCTTCATAGTAAAGTGATCCATTATTAAAAACAAAGGTCATACTTTAAAGAACTATATTTATTTTGAACTTTGGCCTTACTGAGGATAAATACAAAATAAATTATTATGGTTTAAGGAAAAAAGTTTTCAGTAGTAAAATTACATATAAGTTCCCAAATGTAATACATACCACATCTTCAGTGGAAAAATATTAAAAATGTCAAGATAACTTTTCTGCTCACTGTCTAGGTATGATTCTTTTATTGCTATCTAAGCTAAAGATAACACATGAAGGAAACTCTGGACAATATTACGAACTTAGTGTCTCAAAATCAAGAATGATAGATTTCTGAGAAACTCATATGATTTTAAAAGGCAATGTTAGGTAGCATTTTTCTGGATTTCTGAAAATTGTAAAGTAATAAAGTAAATTTAATTGTCTGATTCTGCAAAAGGAATATCATTTCAATCCCTGACCAGTGAAGATTTGATTTTGAATGCCTTAAAGATTTGGTTAAATTATAATATCATACGGTTTGGGATTGGCAAATCCTAAAGAGAATTTGTGAGTCTTTTTCAATAAGATGGCAAAAACACACATCTCTTAGGATAATAACCTTTCAAAGTAGTTTGGCTCTGTGAGGGGGGGGGGACGTGTATTTAAGAGCACTAACAGGCCTAGGAATGGGGAAGAGAGATCACTCTCGTTGTGGGAAGAAGCAGACATGAGCAGCTCCAAATCACAAGGACATGGATACGAACAGTGGCTACTAGGAGATCACCTCAGGGGAAAGATGACAGGAGGATATTTAATCTACAAATTGTGAACAAACTGGCTTTTTACTTAAATATATAAGCGGGAAAAACTTTAGGTTTATTAGTATTAAACCAGTGGTTATTTATAATCAGTATCTGAGGCAATTGTAGACAAGCAGATGGGCTGATGACATGTAGCTGAATATGCTTTTAAAAATGAAATTATTTAGTAAATGTCAATTGTCAGGAGCTAGCAATGTGACTGTAACATAAACATTACATTTGTGCTTGATAAGGTCAAACTTTTTGATGCTTAATGGCTATCTGTATCTAGATAAATAGAAAGATATTTTAAAAGATGCTTTTACATTTTATTATATGTGTGGCAAAATGGAATTTTTTCTCTCCTTTCTGCTCAAATTTTTTCACTTAATGATGTACACACACACACACACACACACACACACACACACACACACTCTTATCCCACTGATCCCTTCAGGCTCTGGTCCATCCCAAAACAGAATAATCCAAAACGAAATTTTAGGATTTGACAGAGCATAGAAAAGATTCAGAGACCCACATAGGTTATGCTATAAAAAGCAGTCTATTAGTAAGAAAAAGATTTGTCTCATGAATGTTTCTCTTTGAAAACTAAAGGAATCAAAGCACTCTCCACTCAGGAAGAAACTAAATGGGAAAAGAGGTAATCTGGTCACAGCGTCTATGCTGCTAACAACCAATCGATATTCATATAGATATAAAGAAGTTATTTTGAAAGGAAAGATGAGGAAAGCTTCGTCCATGTTGAATTGTGGTACTTGCAGGCCATCCAGGAGATGTGAACTGAAAGACAATTAGGTCAATCACTATAGAGTTTAAAGGAGGTTTAGATTTGAAAGTCACCAAATCCAGAGTGCCTGAAGGTGAAAAGTGAATGTAATTATCCAGTTAAATGGTTAGAATGAGTGGAGAAAGGGCCAGCTTCAAGGATGAAGCTCTGGGGTGCCCTGGTATTAGAGAAGAGCCCTGACACTGGGAAAGACCATTTATTCATTCATTTGACAAATATTTGTGTGTCTGCTCTATGTGATGCAGGAGCTCGGTAGTGGGAAGACAAAGAAGATACAGTCTATGCCCTTGAGAAGTCCAGTTAAGAGCAGCCACAATAAATTAAAGGAAAAGTATGAGGAAGTAGTTAAAGGAAGATATGGGAAACAAGAGTTTCAAATGTCACAGAGTTCAAGTAAGATAAGGACAGAAAAATACCCTAGTGGAATTGGCAATTAAAAAGTCTTTGCTGATGAGACGTCCCTGGTGGTCCAGTGGTAAAGAATCAGCCTTCCAGTGCAGGGGCAGTGGGTTTGGTCCCTGGTTGAGGAACTAAGATCCCACAGGCCACAGGGCAATTAAGCCCATGTGTGACACAACTACTGAGCTTGTGTGCCTCAACGAGAGAGCCCGTGTGCCGCAACTACAGAGCCCACGCACCACAACTGCAAAGCCCACACACCTTGGAGCCTGCGCACCACAACAAAGAGCCTGCATAGCAACGAAAGATCCCACATGACCCAATGAAGATCCCGAGTGCCACAACTAAGACACGATGCAGCCAAAAAAATTTAATTAATTAATTTTTTTAAAAAGTCTTTGCTGAGAATGGTTTCTTTGCCATTGTTGTAAGGAAAAGTAAATTGCTCAGGATGGCTAGTGAATGAGACATGAAGTAATTAATACAAAGTGAGGGTAAACTATTCTTTCAAGAGGCTTGCCATGAAGAGATATGATGAGATAGAGAGAAGGAAGGAGGGCAGTGAAGCACATATGGAAGCTTCTGTTTATTTTAAGATGAAGAACACATCATATTTACAAGCTGAGAGAATGTTTAGTATGGAGATGGAATTTGAATGTACAGGGCAACAAATGCTGACTGATGGAGCATATTTCCCCTAAGGGGTAGGAGAGGAAGATGGGAGCCAGAGCACTGATATAAGAGATTAACTTTGTAACCAATTAGGAATAGTATTTTAAGAAAAAACAAGGGGGAAGAGAAATAAAGATAAGTACACATGCAGAAAAAGTTAGAATAAATATGGGAAGGAAAATACTGGGTCATCTTACTGAGTCTTCAGTTTCCTGTGATGTTACAAGCAAGTCTCCTGACTGAGAGGGAAGGAATGGAGATGCTCTAGACAGGGAATGCAGAGTGGCTGAGTAGCTCTGCCTGCCCTTTGGTGTTTTGTTTAGAAAATACTTTCTTGACATTGACCCTCAATGAGAGCAGTGAGCTAAAAGTTTCCATGCACCCTTTGATACCAGGACTTTCTAGGGTTCACAGTATACCTCCTTAAGAAAGCATTGATTAAAGTTGAAAGAAGAGCTGAATGATGGTAGAGAGCAGTAATGCCAATGCCACAATACAATAAAGAGTTACTATTTTTAGGAAATTATTTTAAGAGGTAAATGTTTCAGTAACCCAAGGTTTGCGCTGTCCTCAAATTCTCAACTCCAGTGTCTCTTATACTGCTAATTTTGCTATGGTATCAAAGATCCAAAGTTTGACAATAATGCACTGTTTAAAGTTCATCACTATGTAATCATCATTTCCACTCACTGGCTTTCCAGAAAAGTTTGGTTGAGTAGGAAAAAAGGAGAGCACATTGCGGTCAACATGAAGAGGATGGTAAATAACCTAAGTCTATTTCTGTGCCGCACTCATTAACGGATAACTCTCACTGCTGAACCATTTACTGTTGCAGGATTATCAATTATTAAGTGCTTATGAGTTGTGATGCTGTAATCAGTTTAAAAAAAATTTACCCATGGATAAATTTTTTTTTTTTTTTTTTTTTTTTTGGCGGTACGCGGGCCTCTCACTGCTGTGGCCTCTCCCGTTGCGGAGCACAGGCTCCGGACGCTCAGGCTCAGCGGCCATGTCTCACCGGCCTAGCTGCTTCGTGGCATGTGGGATCTTCCCGGACCGGGGCACGAACCCGTGTCCCCTGCACCGGCAGGTGGACTCTCAACCACTGCGCCACCAGGCAAGCCCCCCATGGATAAATTTTTAATGCAGAAGGAAGCAAAGATAAATGAAGAAATTATGAGTGTTACATCTACTCTGCAGCATGTAAATGAGATTAATGTTCTGAACATTTCTGTTTGTAACAACATACAATTTTGATGATCAAATTAAGAGCAGACAGAACAAAGCACACGTGAAAATTTCAAAACCCTATGTAGGTTAATGGTAATAAACTCTGTGAGTGGATATTTTAAATTGAGATAGGGCTTATGCCACAAAATTACCCTTTTTAAGTGTAAAATTCCATGCTCTTTAGTATATTTACAAAATATTTCCACCACCCCAAAAAGAAACCCCATACTCATAAATAGTAACTCCCCACACTCCTTTTATCTCAGCCCTGGGAAACCACTAATCAACTTCCCTTCTCTATGAGTTGGCCTATTCTGGATATTTCATATAAATGGAATAATGCAATATGTGACCTTTTGTGTCTGGCTTCTTTCACATAGCACAACGTTTCAAGGTTCAACCAAGTCATAAAATGTACCAGTACTTCATTTCTTTTCACTGCCAAATAATATTTCATTGTATGGATATACCACATTTTTAAATCCATTTATCATTGACAGACATTTGTGTTGTTTCCACCTTTTGACAAATAATTATAAAGTTCCTGTGAACATTTCTGTACAAGTTTGTATGTGACCATATGTTTGCAATTCTCAGATATATGCTTCAGAGTGGAATTGCTGGGTCATACAGTAACTCTATTTTTAACTTTTTAAAATTAAGAACTTTTAAACATTAAAATTAAAACAAAGGATAGTCTCTTCAATAAATGGTGCTGGGAAAACTGGACAGCCACATGCAAAACAATGAAACTACACCACTGTCTCACACCATACACAAAAATTAATTCAAAATGGATTAAAGACTTGAATGTAAGACCAGATACCATAAAACTCCTAGAAGAAAACATAGGCAGTGCACTCTTTGACATCAGTCTTAGTGATATCTTTCTAGATATGTCTCCCCAGGCAAGAGAAACAAAAGCAAAAATAGACAAATGGAATGACATCAAACTAAAAGACTTCTGCATAACAAAGGAAACAATCAATAAAACAAAAATACAACTTACCAAATGGGAGAAGATATTGGCAAATAATAATTCGATAAGGGGTTAATATCCAAAATATATAAAGAACACATACAACTCAACAACTAAAAAACCCAACAACCCAATTAAAAATGGGCAGAGGAGCTGAATAGACATTTTTGCAAAGAAGATATAACAGATGGCCAACAGGCACATGAAAAGATGTTCAACATCACTAGTTATTAGGGAAATGCAAATAAAAACTGAAATGAAATATCACCTCACACCTGTCAGGATGGCTATTATAAAAAAAAAAAAACAAGAAATAAGTATTTATTGGTGAGGATGTGGAGGAAAGGGAACCCTCATACACTGCTGGTGAGAATGTAAATTGGTACAGCCACTATGGAAGAGGTATGGATATTCCTCAAAAAATTAAGAATAGAACTACCATATGACCCAGCTATCCCACTTCTGGGTATTTATCCAAAGAATATGAAAACACTAATCTGAAAAGATTTATGCACTTCTATGTTCATCGTGGCATTATTTGCAATAACCAAGATATGGAAACAACCTAAGTGTCCATCAAAGTATTAACAAGATATGGTATATATACACAATGGACTACTACACAGTCATAAAAGAAGATGAAATCTTGCCATTTGCAACAACATGGACGGACCTTGAGGGTATCAGGCTAGGTGAAATAATTCAGATGGAGAAAGACCAATATTGTATGATTTCACTCACATGTGGAATATAAAAACTGATAAACAAATGAACAGAAAAACAAACCAAAAAACTGAAATAGATGAACAAACCAAACCAAACAAAAACAAACATGTACATATAGAGAACGTAGTAGTGGTTATCAGAGGGGAAGGGGGGGAGGGTGAAATGGGTAAAGGGGATCAACTGTATGGTGATAGATCAATGGAACTAAATTTTTGGTGTTGCGCACGCTGTAGGGTACACAGAAGTGGAAATATAATGTTATACACATGAAACTTATATAATGTTACAAATCAATGTTACTTCAATAAAAATTTTTTTAATTTTCAAAAATACAAAAAATTGGGCTTCCCTGGTGGCGCAGTGGTTGAGAGTCCACCTGCCAATGCAGGGGACACGGGTTTGTGCCCTGGTCCAGGAAGATCCCACATGCCGTGGAGCAGCTGGGCCCGTGTGCCATGGCCGCTGAGCCTGTGCATCCGGAGCCTGTGCTCCGCAGTGGGAGAGGCCACAACAGTGAGAGGCCTGCGTACCGCCAATAAATAAATAAATAAATAAATAAAAATAAAATAAAGCTAAAAACAAAATTTCCATACTTTTTCCAAAATGGCTACAGCATTTTACATTCTCATCAGCAATGTATGAGGGTTCCAATTTTTCCACATTCTTGCCAATGCTTGTTTTTTCCCCTACTTTTTATGTACAGTTTTTTTGTTATAAACTTATTTATTTATTTTTATTTTATTTTTGGCTGCATTGGGTCTTTGTTGCTGCATGCGGGCTTTCACTAGTTGCGGCGAGCAGGGGCTACTCTCTGTTGCAGTGTGTGGGCTTCTCATTGTGGTGTCTACTCTTGTTGAAGGGCATGGACTCTAGGCTGCGTAGGCTTCAGTAATTGCAGCACGTGAGCTCAGCGGTTGTGGCTCACAGGATCCAGAGCTCAGGCTCAGTAGTTGTGGTGCATGGGCTTAGTTGCTCCACAGCAAGTAGTATCTTCCCAGATCAGGGCTCAAACCTGTGTCCCCTGTATTGGCAGGCAGATTCTTAACCACTGTGTCACTGCGCCACCAGGGAAGTCTTTCCCTACTTTTTAATTATAGCAGTCCTAATGGGTGTGAAGTGCTCTCATTGTGGTTTCAATTTGCATTTCTCTAATGACTAATGATGTTGAGCATCTTTTCATGTGCTAGTTTTCCATTTGCATATCACCTATGGAGAACTGTCTATTCAAATGCTTCATCCATTTTTTATTTAGGTTATTTATCTTTTTGTTTTGCATTCTTTACATATTCTTTATACTGCATGTATCAGATATACGACTTGCAAATATTTTCTCCTATTCTGTAGATAATCTTTTCCTTCTCTTGATAGTGTACTTTGACACAAAAAGTTTTTAATTTTGATGAAGTCCAGTTTATCTGTTTTTAATTTTATTTTTGTGCTTTTGGTGTCATATACAAGAAAACATCACTTAACCCAAGATTGCAAATATTTATGCCTATGTTATTTTTTCTTCTAAAAGTTTTATAGTTTAGCTCTTACATTTAGATTGCTGGTCCATTTTGAGTGAATTCTTGTGTATGTTGTGAGGAAAGGGTCTAACTTCCTTCTTTACTGTGTGGATATTAATTGCACCAAGACTATTTGTTGAAAGTCTTACCCTCATTGAATTATCTTGGCTCCCATGTTGAAAATCCTTAAATGTAAAAGTTGATTTCTGAACTCACAACTTTATTCTATTGGTCTATATTCCTATCCTTATACCAGGACCATACTGTATTGATTACTGTAGCTTTGAACTAAGTTTCAAAATTGGAAAGGGTAAGTCCTCCAGCTTTGTTCTTTTTCAAGATTGTTTTGGCTACTCTGGGCCCCTTGTATTTCCATATGAATTTTAGGATTAGCTTGTCCATTTCTGGAAAAAACAAAAAGGCATTTTGGAGATTTGTTAGGGATTATATTTAATCTGTAGATCAGTTTGGGGAGTACTGCTATCTTAATATTGTGTCCTCACAGGACGTTTTTCTATTTATTTAGATCTTCTTCAATCTTTTAAACAATATTTTGTAGCATTTTAACATATGTTTTGAACTTCTTCAGTTAAATTTATTCCTAAGTATTATTTTAATGTTACTGTAAATGAAATTGATTTCTTAATTTCAAATTCACATTGTTCATTGCTACTGTATATAGAAATGCCGTTGATTTAAAAAAATTTTTTATTCAACTTATTTAAACTTGATCTTGTACCCTGCAAACTTGGTGAACCCATTCATTAGTTCTAATCGTTCTACGGGAAGTTTTTAAATGAGTTTACTTGTTACAGGTCTACTCAGATATACTATTTCTTCTTGAGTCGGTTTTGTTAACTTGTGTCTTTCTAAGAATTTATCCATTTCATTTAGGTTATCTAATTTGTTGATATAAAATTGTTCAGAGTGTTCCCAATTTTTTTTTTTTTTTTCTGTAAAAGACACAGTAATGTTCTCTCATTCATTCTTTGTTCTCGTAATTTGAGTCCTCTTTGTTTTTGCTTGGTCAGTCTAGCTAAATATTTGTCCATTTTGTTGATCTTTCCAAAAAACTAACTTATGGTTTCATTGATATTTTCTATTCTCTATTTCATTTATTTCTCCTATAGAGTTTATTATTTCCTCTTTCTATTTGCTTTGAGTTTAGTTTGTTCTTTTTTTTTTCCCTGAGGTTCTTAATGTAGAAGATTAGGTTATTGATTAGACATATTTCTTCTTTTTTGATGTAGGCATTTATAGTTATAAATTTCTTTGTAACACTGCTTTAGCTGAGTCCCATTTGTTTTAGTATTTTGTGTTTTTATTTTCATCCATCTCAAATAACTTTCTAATTTCCCTTGTGATTTCTTATTTGATCCATTGGTTATTTAGGAGTGTGATGCTTAGTTTCCACATATTTGTGAATTTCCCAAATTTCCTTCTATTATTGTTATCTAATTTCATTCCATTGTGATCAGAGAATGTATTATGTGTGGTTTTAATCCTTTTAAATATATTGCTTTATGTGTAAATTATGATCTGTGTTGGATTATGCTCCATGTGCACTTGAGAAGAATAGGTATTCTGCCATTGTTAGATGGAATATTTCATAGGTGTCCGTTAGGTCTAATTGATTAATAGTGTTTAATCAGGTTTTCTATATCCTTGATGATTTTCTGGGATACTCATTCTATCCATTATTGAACATAAATTATTGAAGTTTTAACTATTATTGTTCAATTGTCTATTTTTCCTTTTAATTCTGACATGTTTTGCTTCATGTATTTTGTGTTTCCCTTATTAGATGCGTGTATGTTTATAGTTGATATATCTTCTTGATGGATTGCTCATTTTATCGTTATAAAATATCTTTCTTTGCATCTAGTAACACATTTTTATTAAAGTCTATTTTGTATGGTAATATAGCCACTCAACTCTCTCTTGGTTACTGTTTGCAGGATGTATCTTTTTGCATTATTTTATTTTTTAAATTTTATTTATTTATTCAAAATTTTATTAGGGTGGGCTTCCCTGGTGGCACAGTGGTTGAGAGTCTGCCTGCCGATGCAGAGGACACGGGCTCGTGCCCCGGTCCGGGAAGATCCCATATGCTGCGGAGCGGCTGAGCCCATGAGCCATGGCCGCTGAGCCTGCGCATGCGGAGCCTGTGCTCCGAAACGGCAGAGGCCACAACAGTAAGAGGCCCGCATACCGCAAAAAAAAAAATTTTTATTAGGGTATAGTTGATTTACAATGTGTTGTGTTAGTTTCAGGTGTACAGCAAAGTGAATCAGTTAGAAATATACATATATCCACTCTTCTTTTATATTCTTTTCCCATATAGTCCATTATAGAGTATTAAGTAGAGTTCCCTGTGCTATACAGTAGTTCCTTATTAGTTATCTATTTTATATATAGTAGTGTGTATATGTCAATTCCAATCTCCCAGTTTAACCCTCCTCCGTTTTACCCGTGGTAACCATAAGTTTGTTTTCTACATCTGTGACTCTACTTCTGTTTTGTAAATAAGTTCATTTGTGCCCTTTTTTTAGATTCCACATATAAGTGATATCATATGATATTTGTCTTTCTCTGACTTACTTTACTCAGCATGACAATCTCTAGGTCTATCCATGTTGCTGCAAATGGCATTATTTCATTCTTTTTTTATGGCTGAGTAATATTCCATTGTATGTACCACATCTTCTTTATCCATTCCTCTGTTGAGAGACATTTAAATTGCTTCCATGTCCTGGCTATTGTAAACAGTGCTGCAATGAACATTGGGGTGCGTGTATCTTTTCAAATTATGGTTCTCTCCGGGTATATGCCAAGGAGTGGGATTGCTGGGTCATATAGATCAATGGAACAGGATAGAAAGTCCATTGATAAACCCACGTACTTATTGTCACCTAATATATGACAAAGGAGGCAAGAATATACAATGGAGAAAAGACAGTCTCTTCAATAAGTGGCGCTGGGAAAATTGGACAGCTACATGTAAAAGAATGAAATTAGAACATTCCTTAACACCATACACAAAAATAAACTCAAAATGGATTAAAGACCTAAATGTAAGGCCAGACACTATAAAACTCTTAGAGGAAAACAGAACACTCTATGACATAAATCGCAGCAAGATCTTTTTTGATCTACCTCCTAGAGTAATGAAAATAAAAACAAAAATAAAAAATGGGATCTAATTAAACTTAAAAGCTTTTGCACAGCAAAGGAAACTATAAAGAAAACAAAAAGACAACCCTCAGAATCAGGGAAAATATTTGCAAACAAAGCAACCGACAAGGGATTAATCTCCAAAATATACAAAGAGCTCATGTAGCTCAGTATCAAAAAAACAACCCAATCAAAAAATGGGCAGAAGATCTAAATGGACATTTCTCCAAAGAAGATGTACAAATTGCCAAAAGCACATGAAAAGATGCTCAACATCACTAATCATTATAGAAATGCAAATCAAAACTGCAATGAGGTATCACCTCACAGCAATCAGAATGGCCATCATCAAAAAAATCTACAAACAGTAAATGCTGGAAAGGGTGTGGAGAAAAGGGAAGTCTCCTACACTGTTGGTGGGAATGTAAATTAGTACAGCCACTATGGAGAACGGTATGGAGGTTCCTTAAAAAACTAAAAGTAGAACTACCATATGACCCTGCATTATTTTATTTTTAACCTATGCATGTCTTTGAATCTAAAAGTGTCTCGTGTATCATTGGATTGCATTGCTTTTTACAATTTCTTCCTTCTGATTGAAGTGTTTAGACTGTCTACATTTTACTATTTGTTTTCTAAACATCTTTTTATGTTCCTCTATTCCTCCATTGCTGCCTTCGTTAATGTTAAATATTTTCCAGTGTACCACTTTTTCCCATTTTTGTCTCTTTTACTGTAGTTTTAGTTATTTCTTTAACTAAAAGATTACCCTGGGGATTACAATTAACATTGGGTTGAATGTCTACCCAGACATTTATGTCTAATAAGAACCTCAGAATGTGACTAAATTTGGAAATAAAGTCTTTGAGATGTAATTAGTTAAGATAATGTCAGACTGGATTAGGATGGGTCCTAAATTCGATGACTGGTGTCACTGAAAGGACCCACAGAGATAGACACAAGGAAGAAGACCATGTGATTGCAGAGGCAGAGGTTGAAGTGATGCAGCTACAAGCCAAGGAATTCCAAGGATTGTCAGAAGGCACCAAAAGCTATGAAGAAGCAAGGAAGCCTTCTTCCCCAGAGTCTTCAGAGGGAGCGTGACCTTCCTGACACCTTGATTTCAAACTTCCAGACTGCAGGACTGTGAGAGAATACATTCTTATTGTTTTAAGCCCATCCGCTATGGTAATTTGATATGAAAGCCCTAGGAAACTAATACAACATCTTAATTTATAACAATCTAGTTCAGAGTAATATCAACTTAATATCAAGCGTATACAAAAACTGTGTTCCTATATATCTCCTTTCCTTCCCCTTCCATTGTGCTGTTATTATATAAATTACATCTTTATACATTGTATGCCTTTGAACACAGATTTATAATTATTGCTTGATAGTTGTCTTTTAGGAGGAAAAAACTTTACAAGCAAGAGTTATCTTTTTAATGTTTCCTACTTGTAAATGGGAATAACAGTTCTACTTCCTCAGCACAAAGGACTTGAAGTCATCCCTGATCCCTCTTTTTCTCATATACTTCACTGTTTCCACTGCTAACACCCTGGCCCACAACATCCTGTTCTTTTTCCTGGATGACAGCAATAGGTTGCAAACAGGTTTCCTTGCTTTTAGCCCTCATTTCACTACAACCTACTCTCAGATCAGTAGCCAGACAATCCCTTTAACATGAAAGAACATGGAGTAAGCCATACTTAAAGGCTTGTCACGGCTCCCATTTCACTAAAAGTCAGAAGTCTCACAAAACCCCCCAGGCTCTACATGATCTGGTCTCCCATTACCTCTCTCATTGACTCTCCTACTATTTTCCGCATCACTCACTCCCCTCCAGTCTCTCTGGCTTTCTTGTTACTCCTTGAAAATACTTGGACACTGGTTTCAGGCACTTATACTTGCTGCTATCCCTTGCCCGAAGCACTCTTCCCCTAGATAGCCATATTGCTAATGTTTTCAAGATAAAAGCTCCATTTGTCAAGAAGACACAATAATACTTCTACATAAACAAAGAATGAATCACAGGAGAAATCAGAAGATATTTTGAATTATATGATAATGAAATACAACATGTCAACATTGTGGGATGCAACTGAAGCAGTGATTAAGAGGGAAATTAGTATCTGTACAAGCCTATATTATAGAAGAAAAAAGGTTTAAAATCAATGATCTAAGTTTCCACAATAAGAAGGTGGTAAACAAAGAGCAAATTAAACACAAGGTAGAAACAAAGGAAATAATAAAGAAAAGAAGCAAAAATAAATGATAGTAACAGACAAACAAGGGAGAAACTTAAGAAAGCCAAAGTTGGCTCTTTGAAAAAATTAATAAACTCATAAACCCCTATCAAAAGTAGTAAAAAAAAAAAAAAAAAGAACTTACAAGTTACTAATATTAGCAATGAAAGGTGGTGGTGACTACAGATGCTGTAAACATTAAAAGTTTAAGAAGTCACTTTTCTACCACAATGCTCCCCGCCTGCTGCTGTTCTCTGTCCTGTGCAGCTCCTCCCTGCTGTCCCTACAAAACTTGATGCCCTCCTCCATTTTTGAATTGGTTCTTCATTTTTGAATAGTTTTTTAACATTTAGGGGATTTTGCTAGAAAACTCTAAAGAGGAAAGGTGGGACTATCAAATTAGAAATGTCCTGGGCATTTATGGTAAATTTAAATGGACAGATTCTCCCCATTCCTATATACACACTCATTTGCAACATGATTTTACTGCTTCTCCCACAGAGAGGTAGAGTCTATTTCTCCATCCCTTGCATCTGGGCTTAGCCGTGTACCTCCTTTGGGAAATGGGACATTCACAAATGTGACAAGCAGTGGTTTGCACATTGGGGCTTACTCTCTTGCTGTTCTTGCTACTGCCACGTAAGTAAGCCTGGGCTAGCCTAATGGATGATGAGAGACATGTGGCCTAATCATCCCCATCACCCCAGCCAACAGCCTGCCAACTGCCAGACATGTCCGTAAAGCTGTCTTATATCACCTAACTTCCAGCTGACCCATCAGCTGACCATGGATGCATGAGCCAACCAGACAGAAATCAGCCAAGTCAGACCAGACCAAACTACCCTAGCCAACTAATCATGAGCTAATTAAACTTGTTTCAAGCCATGAAGTTTTGGGGTGGCATGCTATGCAGCAAAAGCTAACTGAAACAGCATTTTAAAATATTCAGTCATTTTTCATGATTAGTCCAACAGACATCTACTGAAGGCCTTCTATGTGTAAGGCCTTTTGCTAGGCACAGAGATCCAAAGCCAAGTGAGACACGGTTTCTGCCTAAAGGGGTCCACAATATACAGCAGTGTACAGATATCAGCAGATAGATAATGGTAGTGCAGTGTGTTGAATACTGAAAAAAGGTACGATTTTTTAAAAAGGGGTGGGGACATAGATGAGGGCGACTCATTGGCTTGGGAAGGTCTAGGAAAAAAACAGGTGACATCAGAAGTGGATCCTCACCAAGTTATCTGAAGTTTACCAAAGAATTTGGGGGAGGCCATTCTAGGCCAAATAAAAAGCATATGTAAAGGCTCAGAGACACGAAAGGATATAAAGTGTTTGGGAAATAGTGCAGAAATGTAGCCTGCAAGAGGACAGAATAAGAGGTGATGACTAAGGAAATCTGGGTCAAATAACCTATTTGATAAAAGTCCTAAGTCTTGTAGAAATATCACAAAATTGCTGAGAAATCACTGAAGTAAAAAATCACAACAAATTGAGAGTAGGATTATCAGTTATTTCCCTTCCTCCCACCCTTTGACCTTGGGCCTTGTTGCAGTGTCTGAGTAGACCTGTTGTGGTGTAAGTCTCCTCTTGTCTACTCTGGTTATCCTGATAGTTTAGCTCATACTATCAGCCTCAGTCTGTTCAGCTCATTTAATTATACTTATTGTTGTTCAAGGTGGAGCACACACACACCTTAGTTGGCACATACACCCCAATCATAGGAGAGGCAAAGTTATTTGCAAAGCAACTTTTTTTTTTTTTTTTTGCGTTACGCAAGCCTCTCACTGTTGTGGCCTCACCCGTTACGGAGCACAGGCTCCGGACGCGCAGGCTCAGCGGCCATGGCTCATGGGCCCAGCCGCTCCGCGGCATGTGGGGATCTTCCCCGACCGGGGCACGAACCCGCGTCCCCTGCATCGGCAGGCGGACTCTCAACCACTGCGCCACCAGGGAAGCCCCAATTTAACTTTTTAAATATTGATTTTAACCAACAATTTTCTAGTCAGCTACTATAGAACACAGTGGAAAGTAATTGGCTTAATGTAATCTAAAAATACCTCCTTCCTAAAGTCATGAAAGCAAACTTGTTAATAAATGCATTCCTCAAGTAATAGACTATTTATAATCATGTGTATTTTACTGTACTAAAGAATATGTCTTTAGTGTTTGAGGAAGATACATATGAAGAACCATTTAAAGGGCCTAAACGCCTTTCCTTCTTTGGAACTTGTCCATTTGTCCACGTTACCAGATACACAGTAGTCATAGGAGGAGGGGGAAGTAGCAGTAATTCATGAGGCATATCACAACCCTCCAGAATCAAGCCTACACAGTGCCTGGCATCAGTGCTCAAGAAATTCTTGTTGAATGAACGAACACTGACAAACTCAGCTTTGATTTCTCCAAATATAAAATGAGAAACTAAATGATCATTAAAGTACCTACCAATGCCAAGATTCAAGTATCTTCCCACAAGACAATTCAAAAGAATACAAAATGTATACATCAGTTCAATTTATTTAGTCTTATCTAATACATCAGTGTATTTGCTCTTTAAAAGGAACATGAAGTATAAAACCATAAAAAATGATCATGAAAACTATACAAATGTTTTTTCAAAGCATGATTTTAAATACGGATCTTTAAAAAATGTGATTGAGATGTGCCGCAAGGAATCATAAGAAAAAGTAAAAAGTGAACATTAACATGGAAGCCAATTACTCACTGTTACAGTTGTATTAAATATAAGAAAATTGTGATGAATTACAACTTTATTTCCACTGCTGTCAGCAGTACTTCCGTGAAGGAATTCATGAATTTCATTAGGACTTTGAATAAATGTGTTACATCACTAATGCTGTAATTTAATTCTAAACCATAGCTTAAGCATTTCACACTTGAGAACACTGTACTTTTTACCTTGAGTAATGACTGCAAATACTCCCTTTTTAAAAAAATTGTGGTAAAATACACATAACATAAAATTTACCATTTTAACCATTTTAAAGTGAACAATTCAGTGGCATTTAGTACATTCACAATGTTGTGCAATCAACACTATTTTTGTCCTAGAATATTTTCACCACCAAGAGGAAACCAGTACCCATCAGGCAGTCACCTCCTACTATTCCCTCCCCACAACCCTTAATCTGATTTCTCTCAATAGATTTGCCTATTCTGGATTATTTCATATAAATGGAATCCTACAGTATGGGGCCTTCTGTGTCTAGCTTCTTTCACTTTGCATATTTTTCAATAAATACCATATCCTTTTGCAATTAAGATAAAAAATGACTTTATGTTAATCATGAGAAAAAGAAGATACTTTGGAAACTAAATGACATCTGAGGTAAGTTAATGAGTCAGTGCAATTACCTCTCAGAATCCAATTCAAGTTTTCAGGACTGATTGGTGCTTAAACACTGATCAAATGAACAATACAGCTTTAACATTTTAAATGCAGCATAAAAATCTTTAGAATTCATATCCACCGAATTATTAACCATTTAAAGCAATTTATTTCATATGTCAGTTTTTAATCATAAAACTACTGGAATGTTGTAGGGAATCAATACTAGTCTCTATTTTTATTTCAGATCTCTAATACAGGAAACAATTTTAATTAATTTTTACTGGAGTACAGTTGCTTTACAATGTTGTACAGCAAAGTGAATCAGCTGTATGTATACATATATTTATTAGGAATCAAATATTCTAGACAACAATGTATTCCAAAATAATTTCCCTTCTCTTTCTGCATTTGTAAAGAAAAGTCAGAACACACTGCTCTCAAATACTACAATACACTCATCAATACCTAAACTTTGAGTTATCTATGTATAAAATAGGTAACTAATGAGAACCTACTATATAGGTCAGGGAACTCTACTCAATGCTCTGTGGTGACCTAAATGGGAAGGTAATACAGGTAACAATTTTTTAAAGTTATCAGTTGATAAAAAGGACATCCAGCTGACATAATTAAATATTCACTGGGTAATTTTACACTTGAACAGATGTAGTACCCTATTGCTTCTATTTCTATAGCTTGATTTCTTTTAATCAAATAACGTGATTAAACCTGAATGCTGATATTTCAATTTTTCAACACTACAAACTTATATGTGAGCTGAGACTTTAAAAGAAACTAAGTTACTTAATCAAATCTAAACTTTATTGATCAAAACTACTAAACATAGGTTGATCAGCAAAACAAGTTTTTAAAAACTCTGTGTACTTAATCTAGGTTTTTTGATCACCTGATCAGAAAATTGAAGTCACAGGATAAACAAGCAATAATGACAATTAATGTGGAAAGGAGGACTTCAATGAAGAAAAAATTCTAGGACAGTCGAAGGCAGGATCTCCTTTTTTCAACTTCAACCTTTTGAGCAATCACAAATTATTGCTACTGTTCTTGTATCATTAGACCACTGAATAATAATCTAACAATGTTACTCTCTGACTGGAAGGGGTTTAGAAAGCCATCTAACTCTAGTCAGTTCCTCTGCCCAAGGATGAACCAACACATATATCAACCTGTTTACCTGTTTGAAGATCTTGTCTGAGAAAAAAATTCTAACAATTTGTATTAGAAAAAGGTTAAACCTGAGAAATTTGCTTTTACTGGGAAAGGACAATTTGACCTGATTACTTGGTCAGTCTTAAGAGTTCAACACAAATGCAGTTATATTACTTTCAAACACACACACTATTACCACCACTAGAGCTACCCATGTAGTTCCTTTCCTATCATATTTGCATGCAAATCGGTTAATAATATGATCTGGGGGATGCTTACAATTTTACTGGTGTTAGTGAAAAGGAAACAGATTTCCCTTGTTTCTGTTGTCAGTTTGCTTCAGAAATGCTCTTCATAGTAAGTAATAGATGCTTCAGTACAGTACATCAAAGATAAAAAATTATAAAATAGGAGATTCATATCAATGAGTTTTTACTGTATTTCTATAGTTTATGAATCATCCTTGTAACTCATTTCTTTGTAGTTTATTAATGAAAAGTTACTCCCCACATAATACATTGGAATGTCAAACATTCTGAATACAAGATGTCAGTTTTGAAATGTTCTAAGGTAAAACAGCACTTCGAGATGTATCTCCATTAGTATATCTCAAGATGTATTAAAATCTACTTGGCCGATTCATGGAGATAACACATGCAATACATTTATAGATTTTACCAATCACAGATGCAATAAAATACTTGTAAAACTTCAGCAAAAGTTCCTATTTTTACAAAGGATTTTCAGAACAGCATACGGTACTTAATTTCTACTTTGTTTCCTTTTGGTATTACCCAATAACTCTTTCCAAAACACTTATTAGTAATCAAATATTCTAGGCAACAATATTCTCCAAAATAATTTCCCTACATCTAAACTTCCCTTCTCTTTCTGCATTTGTAAAGAAAAGTGAACTGTGTCCAAAACACTCTTCGGTACTTAAACTTTGAGTACCTAGGTTTTTTCATCCATACAATGGAAACTTAAAACTTACTTTGATCTTTTAAATCAAGGAAATTTGTGAAAAAGTTGACTTTAAAAGAAACCATTCTTCCTCTCCCCTTATTTTATTTAAAACGGAGTTTACAAGCGTTAGCCTTTACTTGTACATCTTGAACTTTTTTGTTTGGAAATCAGATTTAGATCAAATCCTAAAAAAACCCATCACTGAATTACTTTAAACACAGTGGATGAGTCACTGATTTTCTTTAAAGGTTATCACTAATACACTCTTGCTTTCTAGGCCTCACAAGCATGTTAAGACTACTAAGAGCTATATTTAGATAACCAGCCAAACACACATCAGAGAAATTATTTCCATCAGAAGGCTTTATCCAGCCTTTTGAGAGAACGAAGGCCAATCGCTTTCTTTCTACTGTAATTCTAAACACCCACCTCTGCAGGTGTCAATTTTATCACTTTCCAATGTCATGCATGAAACAAACATATTTTTTAATGTTTGTATAACTATTCCTTAGAAAATTTTTAAAATAAATAAGCTCCATGTCTTTTTAGGTTGGGATGCAAAACATGAAATCTGTTTTGCTTCTGAACACCAAAACCTACCTTCAAATTGCCAGAGATTAAAAACCTGCTATTAATATGGCAGTATAAACTACCATATCTTCAAGGATTCCAATGTTAAGGGATAGTTAATAATAGCAACAACATTGTTGGGACATGTAGCACAGGGTCAAAGACCAAAAAAGATTCTATACTACTGATAAACCAGAAACCCAATCTTTAATACCTCTTATTGAGAGTGTTGAAAGAATTCCTACAGAATTCTTGTAGAACTTAATCCAGTATCGTTTTACCTCGACTCTATCCTAGAAATCTAATATGTTCACATGATTCTGCAACCACTCAACAAGAGAATGAATGATGACTAGGCTAAATGTTAGTGCTAATGAACAATCTGCAATTAACCTTGACCAGAAGAAACACTAGTGAAATACTAAATTTACTAGTAAATACTAGCTTTTTAAAAGAATGTCCAACAACCATGGTACCTAATGTATTTTGTCATATGGCTGTAACATTGAGACAACATATATCATTAAATTTGATCATTTAGGTAATACTAATAACTATTACTCTTAATTTTGGATCATAAATGTAGCTACATGCACACATATATCTATCCCAGTAACACATCATTCAGAAGAGCTGGCAATAGTCCCAGGCTTTCCTCTAAATTCTCATACTTTACCATGCATCAGAATCACTTGGGGAGGCATTTGTTAACAGACTGCTTGTTCCCACCCCATAGTTTCTGATTCTCTAAGTCTGTGAAGGGGCACAAGAATTTGCATTTCTAACAAATTCCCAGATGACGCTGACGGTCCAGGGACCACACTTTGGGAACCACTACTCTAAGTGAACTGTGATTCTCAGAAGCTACAGAAAGAGAGGAGAGGGAGAGGGAGAGGGAGAGGGGGAGAGAGAGAGAGAGAGAGAGAGAGAGAGAGAGAGAGAGAGAGAGAGAGAGAGAGAGAGAGAGAGAGAGAGAGACAGATAGGGTGGTGGGGGCGGGGGGGGGGCGCGGTGGGCACTGAGATTAAGCTAATAGGCAGTTCTGGGGAAAAAGGCAGAGGAGAAAAGTGAATTCAGGTATTTCCCTCCTTCCTAATACCTGCCCTTTATCTTGCTGGTTAGCAAAGACTAAAGTATCAACAAAGGCTTCTCAAATGACAACTTACTTGGCCAAAACACAAACCTTTTCATGCTTAAAAGGTTAGATAGACTGTTCCCATTAAAAGTTTTAGAAAAATAATATTGCCAGAAACTCTTCAGCCTTTCAATACCCCGAGGTGGAACTACTTTCAAGAAGACACTGAAGGGGCAGAGAAAGCTAACTGATGAGTTTTCTATATTAAAAAAAAAGTTAATGTTCACCAGTAAAACATGGGTGAGCAATGACAATCAACAAGCAACTCCTGCAACATGCAGAAAATCCCCACTACAGAAACAATATGACTATGTTTGGAATTTGTCAAGCAAGGATTAAAATTTTATTTAAATATAAGTTTTTTCTTTTTAAGTTACTGAGCCATATAAAGGAAAATATTAATTTTATTAGAATTTGAACAAATGCTGCACAAAGAAAACATTTTAACAAAATAGTATGGTGGCATAAACAAAAAAGAAAACAGCCAAAGATGTGTAAAAGAAATAAAAGGTAGAAAATGTTAAATATCTCATGATCCAGTGTGGAAACATGGAGTCTAAACTTAAAAAACAAGGATTTTAAAAAAGCACAACCATAAAACAAAAAGTTAATGTTTGTGCTATCCTAACCAGACACATTCTTCAGCAAAACTTTAAAAGGCAGAGTTATATTTTATAGTATTTGATATCTTATTTCTGACTTTCACAGAAAGAGACTGTTTATGTAATTCAAATCTCACAGTTGAAATAGTTGGTTAAAGCACTAAGAAATATTCTTCTAATTAAAATGACAGGTGAGGCAAAACAATTGATTAGTCTTTAACGCTGTGCTTTTCAACTGTAATGAGGCCTTGATCCAACCAAAACAAGTCTTAAAGCAATTCAGAATCCTTTTGTAATGCCCAAGGAAGGGCTCTGCCCTGCCCAATTGCCATACATGGGAATCAAGAACCTAGTTAATAGAGCATTCTCAGGGACAAATGTAGGAAAAGAAGACAAAATAGCTTTGAAGATTTTTAGCAAAGTAACTTGTAACCATTTCAGACTACCAAATGCCACAAGTTACCTAAATTATTTAAGTACAAATCTCCATCTTTGCAATTTATTTCTTAATACTGATATACTCATTTTTCTAAACTGACCACATCAGGTTAATAACAGTATAAATCAATTTGAAAACTATAATAAAATACCTCAAGAATAGGTCTTTGAATATCTTTCTGTTGTATTTTGGTTTTACACAAAGATGCAATTCTTACTTTTTTGGTAGAGAAGTCTATGGAATATTAACCTGCAAAGGTTTCTGCGTTTCATGATTGTCATCTTACAAAGATAGCAAGTGTCACATTTTAAAATGTCTTAAAACAACATAATTGTGATTTTTATAAACATCAAAAGGCAAAAATTTTAAACACTTGTGATAAGAAGTTAAGCCCTTTGCATTCTGAATATCTGAAATTTATTCACGGAATATGCCCAATTCAGACTTAAGATGAGGTATACAGTCATCTCTCAGGATCTGCAGAAGATTCGTTCCAGGACCCCGCTACGGTCCCAAAAGTCACAGATGTTCAAGTCCCTTACATAAAATGGCATAGTATTTGCACATAACCTACGCATACTTCCCATACACTGGAAATCATCTCTAGATTATTTATAGTACCTAATGCAATATAAATGCTATGTAAGTAATTGTAAATATAATGTAAGTGCCATATAAATAGTTGAAGATGAGTGGCAAATTCAAGTTTTGCTTTTTGAAATTTCATGGAATTTTTTTTTCAAATATTTTCCATCCTTTGGTTGAATCCATGGATTTGGAACCTGCAGATATGAAGGGCCAACTGTATTTTCTTCTCTCCAAATATCAAATACCTAGCATATAATACCATATACAGTTTCAAATTAAAGTAAATTCACAGGGTTCTTTTGTTGATTTTCCTTTAACCTGTCACATAACACACTGCCATGAGTCTCTGGATGTGGCATCTAACCAAAAAAAGCTGCATATGGTCAACACTCTGTATGAGAGTTGTAAATATGTAAGGTGAAAACATTTTTGTGGACTATTTTTAAAACATGATAAATGGCATTATCAACATTACTCATGATTTTAAATATTATGTATATATTAGAGATCATCTACATATCAACAATTATGTAAGGGGAGAACTAGAAAATAAAAACTTTATAATGGTCTTATGCAGTGTTTAAGCAATTGAATGTTTTCTGAATCTGAAAAGCCTATGATGTAAAAATTAGAATCAAAGTTTTGATTTTTGAATGCATAGGTTATAACCCACGGAAAATGAGGAATAAATTGTTTGGTCAGGATCTTGTTATTTAAGAAGCAAAAAATGTAAGAACCAAAATATGCACACCACTAAAAATACTAATTCTGAAAATTATGTAGCTAAAAATTAAATCACCCTGTCCAGCAAGTTCCAAAACATTCACACATTTCAAACATTAAGGCAACTTTTTTCCAACTAAACAGTACTTTATAAAAATATAGGTCACTTCAAAACATTATATACATAGTGACAATGAATTTAGCTAGCTGTAATCTTTAATACATTAATAAAGTGTCACATATTACCAAGAAATTATACTAGGTGCTTGCATGTATGTGCAAGTGGAATTATAGTATTTAAAGTACAGGTTTTAAAACTGAGCGAAGTGAACGTCCTTCTTTAGTGAGTTCTCGTGTCACACACATACACGGCAATGGGATTGCTTCCTCCCGTTTCTCTACAATATTGTAACTGCATTTCTTCAAGTGGTCAGCCATGCTTAGGATGTCAGCAAATTTCCATTCATTGACAGAACAAAATGCAGTACTGAATCGCCATACCTAGAAGAAAATTCTACTTCAGATTTAAACAAGTCAACTTACAAGAATCAAAGCATAATTCTTGCTCTAACTGCATACATTTCTAACTGTTAAGAGAAATATCTAATATAAAGTTTCAAGTAGTTAGCTACAAAACTGGAAGTAGTAATCCATTTGGGTACAAATCTGTTTATCAAATATTTGTAAGATAAATCATTCCTATGACATTATAACTTCAATAAATATAATAACCAGAAAGAAAACAAAGCTCAACATTGAAAATCACATCCAACCTGGCTTACTTATTAAGCAATTTTTATAAAATATTCAGAGCTTCTTCCTAAAATATTGCATATTGTACACCAGGCTTTCATCCTATCCAAATGTCTATATATATATATATATATATATATATATATATATATACAGACCTATCCATAGTCTGGAGATATTGACAATACAAGTGTTATTTTTTTCTCCAAGCTTTTCTCCCATTCCTGTTACACCATATGAAGTATACTAAAAAATACTCTAGAATATTTTGTGCCAAGGTACTTTTTCTTTTCATTATTTATAAGTAGTAAACACACTTAGTAATAACGAGGAACACAAGTGCTTCAATTTGTTCAACATGTTTCTGGAAATTTTTATAGAGCTTTTTGTAAAATGAATCATTTTTTAATTCCATATCATTGTAAAATACATTTCTGGGAAAAATATTTATATGCCATCCCTGTTTTGGTAAAAATAAGAACTACTTTCCCTTTTGCCCACTCAGCAGCTCCAAGCCCTGAAGCACTGTCACCTTATAGGTCCAGCAATGACTGTTGTGGCCCCCTCTCATCTTTACAATTTGAAAATATAAAGTTACCTGAACATAGGTAACAAGCAAGACAGGCCCAGGCATCCTAGCTAAGCTAATCAACAAGCAAATGTCTAGAGAACACTGAACCCGTGGCAAACAGCAGATACTCTAGAAAGCAGCTGTGAATTTGAGAGATGCCCTCAGCACTCATTAGAGCTTCTCAGAAAAGAATGCTATGAATTCTGGGGTGGCCAGATGCCTTCAAATTCTGAACACAATTATTTTTCAGCCAGCAGTAGAATAGTTCAGCACATAAGGTACTTAATCGCTATACTTCTTAAGCTGATATCAATTACCCTGCATAGAGTCATTTCCCAGATGTCAGTGAAGGCCTGGACAGCAGCTAACAATAGACATTATAGATTACAATTCCCCATAACCACAAAACTATACTAAGAATTAGGAGTTTTTGTTAAGCTTCACAGAATGAATTTGCTGAAAGATTCAATGGTGGCAGACAGTTTCCCTACTTCCACATAGTCAAGAGTCTGGTGAAACAAACTCAGGAAAAAATGGACAGCTCCCATCTCCTGATGACAAGGTTTCTTAGTCATAGGCCAATTTTGCATCCAAGTTTACATCAAGTATTTACTTAGTGCCTGCTATATGTGAGGTGCTATGCAAAGCAGTTAATATTTTGGTTCCCAGGGAGTCTCACTTCTCAATGAACTTACAGTCTAATGAAAGAAACTGACAAGTCGTCAGTGAATTTCCAAACAGCATGGTCAGTGCTTCAGTATGGGTACATAGAGTAGGAGGTATATAATAGAACACCAGGAGAACACAGAGCAGTGCACCTCCCTAAGGGCTTCAACGGGGCGGAGTAGGCTTTCTTGACAAAGTAAGATCTGAAGAGTAAGGAGGATATAGCAATGAGATAATGATCACAACCTCCAGAAATAGGTTCCCAGGGTCTGAATCCACCAACTGGACAAGTTACTTAACCTCTCTAAACCACAGTTTCTTCATCCATGAAATAGGGACAGTAGATTAAATACATTAACGAAAGTAAAGTACACACTGCCTAGAACATCTCAAGTGTTCAAATGTAGGTATCAGGGACAGTGTACTCAAACACCTTAAGGCAAGAAGAAAACATCAGACAACTCTAAATAAATTCCATGGCTGGAATATAAAGTGACAAAAGGAAACTGAAGAGGTAAGTGAGGACAAGATTATGAAAAGTCTTAAATGTTTCATCAAGGAGTCTGCCTCTACCCCAGGGCAATGGATGGACATTTAAGAAGTTTTCAAGCACTACAGCATAAGAACCGTATTTAAGAAATTATTTATTACTCTACCTCTTCTATAGAGAATATGTTGGAGAGGGACTCAGCTGGAAACAGAAACCCAGTAAGGAAGAGGCTACTGTAGTAACCCAGGAGACAACTACAGGCGGGACTAACTAGGGAAACCGCAGTAGAAACAGTAAGCAAACCTGAGAGGTTATGAAGAAGGGGAGACAACAGGACTTTGTGATTACCTGGATATGGAAATAAAGGGGGGGAAAAAAGGGGTCAACCTTAACTCCCAAATTCCTAGTTTAGGCAGCTTCAGAGATGAAAATGCCATTTTCTGAGATTAAGAGGGGTAGAAAAGTGGAGTAGGTTGGACCTGTTGAGTTCGCTGAAGCTGTGACATAATCAAGTGCAGATGTCCAGTAGATGCTTGTATATAATGGACTGGAGTTCAGAGGAGAAAATGGCCAGGATATACACACGTAATTTGAATAAATGATGGCAATTCAAACTCCAAGAGTAGATGAGGTTTTCTGCAGCAATAAAACCCCCAGAAAATATTTTACCTCATAGGTCAATACTGGGGGGGGGGGCAAGGACAAAAACGGGCCATGCTCTGAGTGTCTCATTCCAAATGGCAGAAGGACACCAAATCATGTAGAAAATGAAAATACACACATACCCACATATATGCAGCAAGTATGAAATTTTCTACATAAAATAATTAGCGTGCTCATTTACTGGTCAAAGCTTCAGGAGAACACAAAAGCAGATGCAGAATTCTGAAAAACTGGAGCAATGAGTGGAAATAAGAGAAAACCTAAGGGTGGTAAAAACAAAGTAGCCAGAAATGTGAACCCTGTTCAACCAATGTGAAGTTTATCAAATTTTTTTCTACTTTATAAAATCAAAGTTTCATATTATAAATGTTCTAAAATGAAAAAACACCTTCAATCAAAGGTATTTGTAATGCCTTCTAGTTTCTATTGGATAGTACCTCAAACAGAAGCTGGGCAAAAGTAAGATATCACAGGAGGAAAACGGTGGAGCCAGGATTCGTTCCCAATCTCCAGCTAAAGCTTCCAATCTGCAACACTCCCTTGTACTGTACTAAACGCAGAGTCAACAATATCAAATCCTACTGCCCTTATCTCACCTCAGCCTAACACATTTCCACATCCATCCATTTACATTCCCTATACCCCAAATACTCCATTGGTCACTTACTAGGAGTAGATTTTTTTTCATGTCTCCTTATTTAAGTTCTCCCTGTAATAACCAAGTTCTAAGAAAGAAATTGCTAAGAATGGACCAAAACTGCCAATTGCAAGCAGTAAAAAACCTTCTCCTTGCTTCCTCCATTGTCCTATGGTGAAAACGTTTCAGATGGAGCCCAAATTAGAAGGTGGCTAACATGGACTCAAGCAAAGGGAGCTGTTACAGAAGAAGTAACTAGGTACAGAACCCCTCAACTGAAGAACTGGAAGTGGCCTCTGTCGTATGACATCAGAATCTAGTTCTAGGATGTCTGCAGTAAATATGTGATTATGACTAACAATTCTAACTATTCTTGCTTTCATTATCGTTATAAAAAAGTTTGTCATCATACTGAATTATTAAGTTTTAAGGATGGTCAATTTTGCAACAAGGTTAATTTTATTAATTCAGCAACAACATTATTAAGTGCCTATTATATGTCAAATAAGGGACTGATACAATTAAATTAAACCAACCTTTTCTTTTATCTGCCATGATGAATTTCCTTCCGGATACTTCCTTTTCCCCCACTGCAGTATGACCATTCCACGAGACTGAAGAAGACTGCCACACACATCCCTCATTAACTTGGATACACACGAGAGCTGGCATAAACTGAAGCCATCAAGAAAGCCTGCAATATGTTGCAGGACTTCAAAAGGAAGACCACTTAGATGGTCACTATGTAATCCCAACACACAGTTTCTAGCAGGCTCCACTAACGCTGTAGATACAGATGGCTGAACTCCAAATGACCTCAAATGGCGGTCATGTATAATCTTTGCTCCTTGTGTTGATGGACAAAATCTACGCTGAGAATAGGTACAACCATAATATGCTAAAGGGCACCTCTGTTCCATCCAGCCATTGAGTCCAGCATGAATGTCACCATGCACGTTCTTAAAATGCGATGAAAATTCTTTTCTTCTGAATAACTGTCCACAAACAAATGTAAACATTGGACGCTGCTTGGGTTGGTACCTAGCGACACATTCCAATACTAAATCCAGCCCAAGTGTCTGAAAAGGACTTGGATTTGAAAGCTGTGGGTTGGCATGATCACAAGCTGAAGCTGAAGCTATTTCCCCAACCATTGTATTTGTAGCTAATATGGCAGACGGAAGTGAAAAAGTCTGAGTCCCAAAGTCGATGTGATAAACATCAACCATGCGACTATCAGATATACCCCTCCCACCTGGAGAATCTCCTAGACAAAACAGTAATGCTGCTGTGATTAGATCTATTCCTTGGAGACCCATTGGATCTTCTGCAACTTCCAAATCTGATGTGTCTACTGCTTTATCTTCCTTTGGTTTAGACCAACATGAATTAGAAAGAAATCTGAATGAAGGAGGATGACTGAAAGATAAGACATCCACATTCCTTAGGTCCCCTAAGTCTACTTTTTTCCAACACAAGTCTTCATCATCATCTGGCATGAGGATATGCTGAACTGTGCCATTAGGCAAAGCATTAGCTGGTATTACTTCCCTAACTTGTGCTGCTACTGAAAGTGAACTAGAAGGTTCTGAAGGGCCATCTGATGCTACACATTCTCTATTTGTTAAGTTACTTTGTTTTGAGTCGCTATGTAAATTCTGATTCTGCTCAATGACCTGTGTACATATATTTTCTAAAGGAAAGCCATTACAAAGAGCAGAAGTGCCATAAGAACTGGCATCCAAGTCACATAATAAATCACTTGAACCATTTTGTTCAGACTGGGCATTCTGACTTGTGTCATTATGGTCAATCCCACCTACTGCCCCTATCTCATCCTCATAAAGATGGTCCTGGTCTTTCAAGTTTCTGTTCTGTAAGCTTTCTCTGGCATTTTCTTCTTCTTTCATTTCATTTGGGGAAGCACAAAGACTCGTACTTAACATGCCAATGTCTCTTGTGGCGGTATTCAGGATATCTAAAGCAACAGCCAAACTTCTGGTTGTTTCAACAGTAGCTTGATAAAGTGCACCATAAGAGTCTTCATCAACAGACACCAAACCATTAGTATGTGGTATTTCTGGGACACTTGATTTAACTGAGATCTGTTCTCTAGGTTCTGATACTTTATCAGTTGCTTTTGACATCATGGTGGCTACTTTGAGAGACTCTAAGAGCATCCTTTGGTCTTGAAGGGCCAAGGCCATATCTAATTGTGCCACTTCATCAACATCTCTGCTTAGATTTTCATATGATTTCCGGTCTGCATAACTAACTGGCCATCGGTTCCACTCCATAGTACAGCACACCACACTTGCAGGACACATTTCTAGATGTTCGGCAACTTTATTTCGAGCCATTGTAAATGGACATCCAAAGTCACTATTTAAGCAAGGCACTCGTTCCAATGGACATAAAAGTCGATGCTCATCAGCTTTACAAGAATGGAAAACTGCTCCACAAACCAATGGACAACCTATCAAGTCACAGGAAATCCCAGGCTCTGGTCTGGTCATACACCGTCTACTGACACAATTCACGCAGTGAGAGTGCTGCAGGCCCTCCTCCATAATGGCCAGTCCAGCTCTAGTTACTGAGATGGAAAAGAAAGAAGAAGTTAGGCAAAAAGTGGTCGTTTTTTTAAAAACTGTTTTAAGGAAAAACATCAAATCATAAAGGTTTATTGGCTTATATGAGGATGAAATATATAAAATAAACATTTAACAAGTTTATTTGACATATAATCAATCCATCTTGAAACAGCTTAAGCACTTTAATTCAAGAAGTAAGTCAAAAGTTCATTTTTATATACCATATAACAATCTGCCCAACAGGCCAAACATTTCAAAATATAATACTTAAATTCTAGTATATTGTGTAGTATATAAATTAATGCCAAAAACCAGTTAATGAATATTTAACTTTTAGATTTCAGAGAATGCTTCAGCTTTTACCTTTTTAATTTTAACTAAACTGATTATGATGCACTCCACATTGCAGAGACCTCATCATATTCCTAAAAGAGAATAATCTGAATTTCATGAATATACTTAACTAAAACCTGATTAGATGTTTTAATATTCCCTCCAAATACATAAATTTATGTAAGATTTCATCTACCGACCTCTCTTTCTACCTATGCCTTAATAAATTCTACAACAGAGTAAGCCTTAATTAAAACAAAGAGGGCATTTATCCAAAAAATATAAGCTCTAGCTCCTCTTCTGTGGCAGTGGACGAATCACTTACTTCTGAGGGCCACAGTTTCCATTCATTCATTCAACACCTATTTATTGTTTAACTGCCATGTACCAGACTCTGTGTTTGGTATGGCAACGTGAAGATTAGAAGACATGGTGCCTCCTCTCAAGGAGCTTCAGCAGGAGGTCAGAGATGAAAGTAAAATCATGTCACATTTTTATATGATCAATATGACAGAGAAAATCAGTATGGGTGGGGGGTAGAGAAGAGTTCACAGTAGTCTTGAAAGATGAGAAGTCTTAAGCGCAGGAGGGTAGGGTTAGAAACGAAGAGAGGCATTCAATGCTGAAGTAACAGCATATGCAAATACAGAAAAGCAAGAATTCGCAAAACATGTTGAGGGAACCTCAAGTTTCCCAGTATTGCTGGATCACAAGGTGAAGTGCAAAGTAGCTGTGAGAGATGAGGTGGGACAGGAATAAGAAAAGTTATGGAAAGTCTGTTATACGCTACTCTAAGGAGTTCAGACTTTTAAGCAGTTAGAAACCACTGAGGATTTTAAGCAGAGAAATAGTACCCACAAAATAACACGAGAGGGTTACAGATAACTAATGTTCTTTCCTGCTTTTAGCAAGAAAAATTTTATACAAAAAAAGAGAAAGTATTGGCACAATGCACTGATTTACTTATAATTACTTAGCCTATTCAATGTCTTATTTCTATAATCTTCAACTTCTTTATTGGCTTGTTCCTATTAGCAGCAAAAACTTAAAAGACTATTTCATCTTTAAAAACATGTATAATAAAGCAATATCCCCCTTTTGCTGTTTTTTTTCCTTTTCAGTCAAGCTTTCAAAAGAAAAACAACAAACAAACCCCGTTAACTTCCCATATACTCTTCAGCCCTCTAATGTGTGTTTACTTTTACCACCACTCATTAAAACCGCTCTATGTAGATCCTCAATGCTAAATCCAAAGGGCATTTCTTCCAGACCTCATCTTCCTTAGCCATTATATCATTTTGTTGACTAATTCCTCCTTTCTGAACTACTATCTTTCTTTAGTTTTTATGGTCTCACATTTCCCTGGTGTTCCCCCTACCTCTTTGGTTATTCCTTAATCTTTTCTTCTAAAATATTACTCTTCTTCAGGGATCCATGTCATTTCTGGTTCATTCTATACATTCTCCCAATTTCTCAAAAGCTTCATTACCACTTATATGCTAAAAACTCATCTATACCTCCTGCCCAGATCCCTCTTCCAAATTTCAGATCTCTACAGCTACTTATTTATTATATATCTCTACATGTATATGGCACAGGCAACTCACCTCAAAATTTTCCAAATTAAATTAATAATGATTTTCTGGATAAGAAGCCGATTCTTAGCCTATTTTTCTTCACTTTAGTGCATAAAGCCTTGCTAGTTCTCTCACATATTCTCTTCCATAAATTCTATCTTACTTCTAGGTGGCTAATGTAAACTAATTATTCCCCAAATTGCTATTTCTTTTTCTCCAGTCCAGGCTTGATCTTCCTCAAACTCAAACAGCAAAAGTCTATTATTGACAGAGCTTTGTTGATTAAGTAGAAAAGTTCTGAGTTGATATTATGGTGTGAACTGATGCCAGGGACAGAAAAAAACAAGGCACACACTTAACAACAAAACTACATTTTAAAACTGTGTTTAAAAATTACAAATGAGTTAAATACTTCTGAATGTTTATCCCTATAAATTTTAAAGCTAAAGACAGAACCTATAAATTGAAGATAGACATGCTAAAAAGGGTTAAAATAGAAGAAATGACAGACTAATGATGACATTTGTAAGTTAAGCAAAGAGAAACTTTAATAAGAATTAAGACAAATTTTACTGGGCGATTAGATTGTGAAAACAGCTGTAGCTTTCTTACTTTACAACTAGACTGAGTTCATCTCACATGCTGAAGGTTATAAACGTGACTGTTACTAACAGAGAAACCTAAAAACACAAGCAGTTCCAACAGAAGTGACCAAGGCTCTCAGAACTAGTAGGAACACCTTATGTTACATGCACATCACATGATTATACCAGGCAGAACACATCTCAAAACATGCTTAATTCAAAAGTGTTTAAAATAGCAACTATTACAAACAACTGAGTTAAATGCAAAACAGCAACAACTCTGAAAGGTAAATAGAAGTAGAGGGCTCTCAATATTCAAAATAAATACCCTCTTCCACACTATTCCCCCTTTATTCCCCCTAAAAGAAATGATTAAAAAATAATAATAATAAAAATAAAAGCATCCACAGCAATGAGTCCACAACATTTATTATTTACTGAAGTAGACTTAAAGGAAAATGGAACACTATGTCCCTACTTTATCCTTCTTTGTAGAATCATGTCAATGTCACTTAATCCTCATAACAACCCAGAGAAAACTGAGGTACAGAGAGCGTAGGTGACTTACCCAAGGTCATCTACCTAGTAAGTGGCAGAGCTAGGATTGAAATCTATATCTCATCAATACATATGGACAATAACAGATATGCTTATAAAGTTTAAGAAAATAAGACAGCACTTCAGTAACTTGGTGATCCAATTTTAAGATGGTATTCGAGGAATGGAGGTTACACAACTTTGTTTGTAGTTTATTCCAACACTTAATCACCCTTGTGGTCAAGAGAGTCTTTTTGGTCCTTTCTAATTATAATAGCACATTACTTTGCTTTGAACATAAGAGTTTTAAATTATTTTAAAAATAACTTACATTTATAATGCTCAGTATAAACATATGAAATAGTACAAATTTAACCATTCTCAAAACAGCTATACAAAGAAGGAATCAAGTTTAAGTCCATTTTACAATTAAATATATTAAGAAATAAGTTTTTTTAAAATGCAGTAGACAATACCCAAAAAGTATTCTGGGGTACTGTTTCAGAATTTAAAAGTTCCAGATCCACCCTCTTTCAAGATCGCTATTATCAAATTAAATATGCCTCCAAAAAGTATTGCACAATTGCTCACAAATCCTATGAAACGGGTTTAAAATGTCAATCCCTGATTTATCAGCTGAACAGTGACACAGCAGGTCCAGCAGAAAACTTGTTGCTAAAACTGAGGCTTCAAGTTCAAGACGAGCTTAATTTAAAACTCCTCAGTATTAACTTTTTAAAAATAAACTCTCTTGAAAAACAATCTTAACGTTCCAAATAACATATCTATTTACACTTAAAGTTGAATGACTGGAAAAAGTTTCATTAGACTAGAAAATACTGTAAAAGAGTAAATGTTTTACAATAGTTTCAATTTTCTCTAACAGAAATTCTAGGCCAACTCATAATCTGTGGCTGACAAGCAATCCATAAAAACAAGTTAAGGCATGGCATTTTCACATACAACGAAATGAGACTTTGTCATTTAAGGCTATTTCTAGACAGAAAGATATTGCCCTCAAAAAAGAATTCCTTTATTTTTCCAAATTCATTACAATACATAAGGCGATAAATAAATAAAGCACTGCAAATCAGCACGATTTTAAATATGCTAAATCAAGTCACCCAAATATTCAACACAGCTTTTCAGGCTGTTCTTAATGTCTGCCTCTGCCTCCAAGAGACAGACACACACACACACACATACACACTCCTTTACTTCCCCAACTGTTACCTCAAATCTTTATCAGCTTAAATGTCACTTTTCCACATACCCAAAGGCAAGGTATGGTATGGATTCCGTATTATACTTATGTGCTCATTACACACTGCATTTTTCCTTGGTAATACTAGTCATAACTTGAAGTAAATCATTACCCTGTTAAACATCTATCTCCACGGGAAAACTATAAGCTCCACAAAGGAGGCACCATCTCTGTCTCATTCATTCCTGTGTTCCCTGAATTCAAAACTGTGCCTCAATTAGAGCTTCACTTATCGAAAAAACATGAATAAATGAAATTATTATAATACAAGAAATAAGCAGATGGATTCCAAAACAATTCTTGACTTCATGGAAAACTACATACTTCATAAAAAGATACTTTATAAATCTAGAATTAGTCAACCAGATTGAGTCAAAATTACCTCATTGTACCAGCTATAAAAAGTCAAAAGTACTCAAACATTTATTGAGTATCTAGGTGATATGTTCCAGGCATTTTATATGAAATAAGCTAAACTGTCCATCAAAAAAGCAAATTAAAGGGAAAAGTAAATCAAGTAAAATTAATTTCAATATTCCATTGTTTTAAAATCTTAAAAAATAATAGTAATAAAAGTCACAAAAGGAAACATCTACCTGTCTATTGTTGCACTATTTAAATTCCTTAATCAACCCTGCAGTCTGGTTACAGGTTACTGACTATAGAGGCATTAGGTTCGAAAAGAAAAGCAGAGGTGGAGGTGTCTGCAAGTGTGCAGCTGCCTGAGTATATAGAGGGTGAGGAAAGGAAGCTCAGAAAAGGAAGTGGCGTCAGCCTACTTCCTTAATATTACAATTAATATGATATTAGATAAAAAAGAATTCCACTGAGACAATAAAATGTTGCTTCAATGTAAGGCTGAAATGGAACTATAGACAGACTTGTTCAATTAGTTAACCATAATCACAAGTAGGACTGTAATTTCATACTTAGCAATCACTTTTAATTCCTCCAGAGCAAGTCTCATCCTTCTTGTATAGTTGGAGGTGCTACTGCATAGTAAATACAAACATCTGCTGGCTGATTTACTGATCAGGTGCACTCAGTTTTAAAAACCATAATAAATCTACAACCTCAGTTGGACGTTTTATTTCACTGGTTTAAAAAAGGGGGTGAGGTGCCTAGACAAGATCAAAATCCAAGATCATTAAACTCCCAACTCAAAGCAGTGCCCTACTGATGAGTCCAAAATGGCTAAATTGGTTACACTGTATACATTCTTTTATTAAATTTTGGTTCTGACTTTTTATTTACAGAATGATGACCTAATTATATGGAATTTTGTTTTCAACTTTTCACCCTTCCATTTATGATATAATCATAACATACCTCCTCCATTTCTAAATATGGACGTGGGTAGCTTATTCCAAAGTGGAAGTCCTAACTACGTGCAATTGTTCTCCACTAAATAAGCAAACAAAATTACTGCAGACTTACATCAGAAATTAAAATAACATATATTAATAAATATTTAATATTCATACCAGAAGCTATTTGAGCTGAGACTCAGATAAAAATAATCCGCCCAAATGGTGGAACTCAGCTTATTAAAAGGGGCAGCATGGCACAGGGGAATATGGGCTTCCAAGGAATCTCAGCTTGAGATGACCTTGAGGTAATTACCGTGCTGTGAAAACAACCTCGTACTCCACAAAAGTCGGCTATAGTATTCGTGTGTCCAGCAAGATACAAACACGCATTCCTCAGAAAACGGACGCACCCCGCTTTACACAACCGCCACATCCGCATGCACAAACCGTTACGTACAATCACTTTTACATCAGGTCATTTATACTTAGGAAGCTGATTAAAAGCAATCATATGAGGAACTACCTGATGCTAACATTACCCACTCTTAAGAAAAAGACATACCCTTTTTGTAAAAGATTTTCACAGACTGGGCTGTAATTAAGAGATGCTCATTAACTATCTAGTTATCTACAGTGTAAAAACCACCAGTCCAAGGTCAATCCCACCTATTTCATCAAAATAAATTTGAAATTAAATAATATTTTGTACAGCCTTTTGACTGATGACTTTAATATTGATGAATTCTACAAATACAATGTCATTCCACAGCATGGTAGTCATGGTAACTTAGTTAAAAGATTTATCAAAAACCATACAGAACAGCATAAGGCTGATGCCATTAAAATTCACATTTCAGTAATATATCAAACAGTAAACACATTAAAAAGGTCTACTTTGGTGACCTTAAAGCACCTCTCTAAATTATCTCAAAATACGTATTATTTTTCTTCAACAGTGTATTTTATTAGGACACTTTGTATACTTTTTTAAAAGTCTCCAATGCTAACCATAGAGAAATACTGGATTGAAATTAAATATCCAGTACACTTGGAATGCATAAAAGTTTGCCTATATCGGAAACTTCGGTTCTCTGGTAACACTCACAAAACTCCACCCACTAACATTTCCAGAATCACACACCCAAAAAAGCTATGTCACCGCATTACACTACCAGATAAAAACAAATTGACAATTTAAAAAGTTAGCAAAACACCATATTATCCCCAATTAAACTTCTGTAGTAAGAAACAGTGACTAAGCATAAAGAACAGTGATTCAGCAAAAACTGCATACTGAAAAACTGAACTCTTAGAAAAACCCTCATCTTACATTTTATGCTACTCTTTTCCCTTCTGCCCGTCAACAACTTTGGAAAAGCTTAATAAATATGAGCAAATACAAAATTCTGTTAATATAATTTACTAGGTCTCTAAGCGACACAAAACTGTATTGAAATGTAGCAAATAGAAATGAAAAGCTAAGAAAGCTTGGGGTTTTGTATTTACAGTTTTAAGTTAATCTACACTGATACCAGCATGCCCATAAATAACTTCATCTTGGATCCCAGTCAACAAAGTAATTTTGGAATAAAAGGTCAATTCCTTCCCAAGCATCTTTTATCCGAGACTTACGACATGGCTCAGAAAGAAAAACAAGATACAGGGAGAGGGGAATGGAGTACCAGAACCATGGTAAACAACACGCTGTTCTGTCTCTATTCTCTAAATACACGTGTAAAAAACATACTCAAAGGAGATTAAATTCAACGTGCACTCTCTATGGCCCCCTTCCAAGCAGTGCACTTCCACGAGACAGGACACAAATAACTTGTAAATGGTCACACGCCTCAGATCTATAAAATCAGGATGTTTCTCTTTAATAGGGACTGAGGCTAAGACTAAGATCCTATCACTTCCATGAATGGAAAAGTTACCAACTTCACTCATCCCGTGAAGACAATTGATGATGCCTCCCAGGCTTACTTTAACCCGTCTGTCCCCAAACAAAGCAAGTTTCTAAAGGGCCAAAGGAAAGAGAAGCCAGGTTTTCGAGGTTCCTGGGGCTCCCTAAGTTTAACTCCGGCGTCACCCCTCCCCAACACACAGACACGCGAGCCCGGGTGCCCCTGGGGTCGGCCCTCGGGGCCTGGGTCGCCATTTGCTGGAGGCCTCCACGGCGGGCCGGGCAGCGGGCTGGGCGCGGACGCCCACACCGCCGACTTCCTCTCGGCGCCCGGACGGGGCCGCGTTTGCTCCGCCCCAGGCCCGGCCCGCCGGCCCCACGGCCGCCTGCGCCCCGGCCCCGGGCCTCGCACTGCCCGGCCACCGCCTCTGGCCCCGGCGCAGCCGGGACGGCGCCGGCCTCCCGGGCGGGCTTCCCCGACACTCACCGGCCGGCCCGGCCGAACCGCGGCCCAGACCCTGGCTGCCGTGGCCGCCGTGCCCGGCTGCTCCCCGCTGTCCCGGCGCCGCTCCGGGCCCCACACCCCCGTGCAACCCGCCTCCTCCTTGCCTCTCTGCCCAGCCGGGCCGCCGCCTTTTCCCTCCCCTGTCTTCCTCCTCCTCCTCCTCCTGCAGCTCCTCGGCCTGCTCTCCCGGTGGCGGTCCTCCCCACCCCGCCCAGCTCTGCCCCGCCCACCCGGCCGGGCCCCGGGGCCCGGGGCAAGCCGGGCGGAGACGCGCACGCCGAGCCCGAAGGAGACGCTCACGCCGAGCTCAGCGGGGACGCGCACGCCGCCCACCGACACTCCCCCGCCTCCCCGGAAGGGAAGTGACCGAGAGTCAGGTCCAGAGGAGTGTGGTCTCAGCGCCTCCCCCTAGGGGGTTCCCACCGGACCCCACGTGGCTCCTGCCCAGCAGGTCTACCAAATCCTGTTCGATTTTAGGATGCTGTATTCCTGAAAGGAATCCTAGACACGTAGTTTTGGAAATGAGGAGAACAGGCCCAAGAAGAGTGACTTGTTTAACTCCCTAAATGGTAGGAGAAGCAGCCCAAATCCCTTAACTCTGGGTGCATCGGTCTTCCCATTAGGTCACATTTAGGAAAAAACGGGGCAGCTGTCCTTGAATCTTTGATGATCAGGCCTTCCTGCCGGCTTACCGAAAGTGCCCCAGTCCCGTGACTCAGTGCCCGGATTCTTGTAGGTTCTACCTGCCCTGGGACCGAGCTCAGCCCAACAGGATTCAGGCGTCGCCAATCTTTTCTGGAGCCCTGGCAGGGCAGCCCACCAAGGTCTGCTTCTCTGAGGGACTGTAATCCTCCACACAGACCACAGCAGGGAGGTTGTCTACGTGGGAAAGACAACGCGATCTAGTGGAAAGGTGGCTTGAAGCTGATTTTGCAGGATATTTTACAAAAGGATTGAAGAAATGTCACAGGGCCATATCAAAGAATTGGGGTCCACTTCCCCGCTACTACTACCATGCCTTGGTCCAAGGCCAAGGGACAGAAGGGACAGTGATTCCAAATGCTGGGAGTAGGTGTCCCTCATCCCCTCACCTCTACCCCAGTGTCCATCCCTGGACTCCTGCCCAGTTCTAAGGCAAGAAAAGGATAAAGAGAAGACGGCTGTAGTCCTGCCCTTGCCGACGGGGGCAGAGACAGGAAAACACTGTTCTGTAATTCTTTGTGTGACTAGGTTTTTACCCACAACTGGTGTGTCTTGGAAAAGAGATCACACATGATTCGTCATGCTGAGAAATGGCTCTCAGACATTTAGATTTTAAAGAACTTTTTTTTTTGAGCTGGAAGAAGAACTTAAATTACTAGTTTTTAATTGTGCTAAAAAAGACAGTAAAGATTGTACCATTCGTATTAGTGCTTCATTTCCTAAATGAAAGGAGATTGTAACACCAATTATTAAGCAAGGACATAATCACCCAGTAAAGGTTAGTTCTTTAAATGAATAATTTTAGCTTTTTGAAAAATTCAGTCTATTTTTCTTATTTTGCCTAATTTGGCTGCAGATGTGCCCTGGTCCTTAGTCCCGAGTTTGAGAGCCACTGTCCAGAGAACTAGACAGAACAGATAGTGAAGCAGGCAGATGACCCTGCAGGAGAAGACGTGGGTTCCAGCTGCTACACTTGTCCTCCTTTGTTCACTGTCCTAGATTGAATCACACGTCTGCCCTGTGCCTTAGCCATCCTCCTATCAAATGAAGGGGCTAGCATAGATGACCTCTGAAGCCCTTTCCAGCTTTAAAATCTCTTGATTCCATGTTTATACTTATTGAAATCTGGGGCTTTCCCCTTTACTAAGTCGCCTAGCTGACACGGGATCACCCTCTCACTCCCTCAAGCTGAGTCATTTAGGCTGTAAACTTCACAGTCTTCTTTGCCCCCTCCGGCTCAATAATTTCCTGTGTCCAGGCAATTAAAAAAAAAATCTTTCTTCCTGTCCTGTCCATTTATTCCTGTTACCATCCTAGGCAAATTTGGACCTCTGCTGTTGCCGAACCAGTCTTTCCTCCTCCAGAGCTTCCCACTTCAAACCCACCACCAACATCTTCCTAAGACATTCTTCCTAAGACATCCATTTCATCTTGTCACTTCTCTATTCAGATATCTATGATGGCTATCTAATGCTCATGGGGTAAATTCTCAACTCCTGTCTTCAACTGCTCGAAGTAAATCTCTCATTCTAGCTTGATTAGTTTCCATGTTTTCCCCATCAAACACTATACACCATCTGATTCCAGGTCATTTGTGCTCGTGTAATAATAATGCCTGAACTTCCTCCCTCTTAACTGTGCAGCTCTAACCCCATGTCCTCTGTGAGGGACTTCTGTAGCACATACTACCTATTTTCAGCACTTTGACCTGTGCTTCACGCCACTGTTACCTGCTTCACAAATGTATGTCAGCTTACAGTTATCTCCAGACCCAGGGAAGCGTGTTTTGCATTATTTTTGTATCTCCCCTCAGTATCTAGCATACCTCCTGTATAATGTAGATGCTTAATGATTATTTGTCACTTCCAAGACAAATAAAATGTATGCTTCTCTCATTTCATCCTATCCCCATTTTCACTTTCTGTCCTATGTTCTAACTCCTCAGAGAATCTTCTCTTGGTAACTTATAAGAAAATGTATCTTAAAGTTTAGTGACAAGCAGAAAGAATGGCAGCAATCACAAATTTCCTCAAATATGCTCTTTTCTCTACTATGCATGTATTTGACATGGACTTCTAGAACAAAGCTATCATCTGTGTGGCTTAACCATGGAGAGAAGTGACAGCAAACCTGGCAATTTAAAGTAAAAAAAGAAGAAAGAGCAGTACTAGGTTTGACCTACCAACTGCCCTAAAAAAGGAGGGCCTTGCATCTCCTCAGATCACACTCTGCAGACCATCTCTCACAGGTTTCGCTCCTACTGGCTTTTTTTAGAGGCTATTTTCAAGTTGGAGAAGGTGTAAAAACCATAAGAATAAAAATAACACCAGAAACAAAGCCTAGACACCAGACTAGATTGTAAGAGAGAGAAGTTGTCAGAGAATGCAAATTCAGTTGATAAAGCAAATTCAACAAGCAGACAAATTGCTCTTCCCTTTTTTCAATGTCAGGCAAATAGCACCACCGTTAAAGTAGGTTTTCTTTCCCAATTAGACCGGCCTGCACTCAGGTAACCCAGGGACCAAAGCAACAGACAAGTTAGGACTAAAGTTTGTCATGTGCTAGTTAAAGAAAGCATCCTTGACCTGAGACAAGTGTGAGGATGGAGCCTGATTTATGGCTGTGAAATCATGGGACAATCGGAGTTACCAGCTGGGACTGCGGTGGGGAATACCAGTCCTTTTTTATGACATGCTCCTAAGGAATTATAAAAGAGAAGGAGCCAGCTTGAATCACCTAATTGCCAGAATTTAGAATCTAATAGCTATAATTATATTTCCTATATAGTTTATTTGGAATATGGAGAATATGACAAATAACATACAATTATATGGTAATTTAGAAACAGCTTGCCAAGGATAATATTCATAACCCCAAATCAACCTTGCAGTTTTATATAAATAATCAAGGGAATTTGAACCAAGGCAGCTTGGAATTTTGGAACAAGTAGAAGACCCAGGTATTGTTCCTGTACACCAGAGACTTGCTATGGAAAATTGTTGATATTAGCAATCATGTAAATTTCAATGTTTTGCAATTTGAGCTATTATAACTGACATATTAATATAGCTCCTAGCATACAGATTATATGTCCACTGACCAAATAAAGGAACAAATGAACAATTCTATTTCCCAAAAGGCTGTTGAGTACCTCTAAGGTGTTGCATTTATATTTCAGGTGGAACTAGTTTGTGCACGAGCAGATAAGCAGGTAGCCCTCTCTCAGATGATGTTGTCATATCAATTGTCTACAAATATATATGTAACTTTGTTTAGCTGACAACACATCTTGGGGGTGACATTTCTTTTTTTTTTTTTTTTTGCGGTACGCGGGCCTCTCACTGCTGTGGCCTCTCCCGCTACAGAGCACAGGCTCCGGACGCGCAGGCTCAGCGGCCATGGCTCATGGGCCCAGCCGCTCCGCGGCATGTGGGATCCTCCCGGACCGGGGCACGAACCCTTGTCCCCTGCATCGGCAGGCGGACTCTCAACCACTGCGCCACCAGGGAAGCCCTTGGGGGTGACATTTAATTTCTATGTATAAATCTCACATTATTCAAAGAAATTTGATATAGATTAGATATATGGGAGAAACCACTTTTAATTTATCCCATAAATGGGCTAGCTATTCAGCGCTCAGGCCTACTGTGCTCTCTATTCAATTGCAATGGTAGTAAAGTCAAATGCCTACAGCCAAATGGCATGCTAGTAACAGGAAGTGGGCTCAAAGGGAGTTGTTGGAATCAGACAAGCACACTGTTGCTAAGCTGTTACTTAGCTCTAGTCAGTAGTTGCTGCAGCCTGAAAATGAAGGAAATAGGGTTTTACCACATCTTCTGGTTATGTTTTTAAAGCTCCTGGAAATCTAGATAATTGGGTTAAAGTCACAAAGTGTTTTAAAGTCACATAGTGTTTTCATGTTTTTTGAAAACTTGTATGGGAAAAAAAATATCAACAACCACAAAAAAAGCCTCCATCTTCAGCAACTCTTATTTTAGTGACTCATCCAAAAGATGATGAAAGAACTACATACTTATTTCTATGTGTAGCGTAATTTCCAAACCATTTGAGTCTCACTTCCCTTTGGCTCTAGGTTTCCTGTACTCAAAAGCTTGACTTAATTGTCTCTTAGTTGTTAATTCTTGGGTAAGTGCTATAGATTGAATGTTTATGTCCCCCACCCAAATTCACATATTGAAACCTAATCCCCAAGGTGATGGTATTAGGTGTTAGGGCCTTTAAGGTGTGATTAAGTCATGAAGGCAGAACTCTCATAAATGAAGTTAGTGTTCTTCTAAAAGAATCTCTACAGCAGTCTCCTCGCCCCTTCCACCAAGTGAGGGTGCAGTGGAGTGGGCTCTCACCAGACTCTGAATCTGCCGGTGCCATGATTTTGCCACTTCCCAGCCTCCAGAATTGTGAGAAATAAACGTCTCACTTAGTCTGTGGTATTTTGTTATAGCAGCCCCAAAGGGCTAAGAGAGTAAGTTACTTAACCTCTCTGTATGTGGCATTCAGACTCTAAGATGACCCCCAATGACTCATGTCTCCTAGTATGGACACTTCTGTGTAATCTTCCCACGAGTGTAGGCAGGAGCTGCGACTTGCTTCTAACCAATGGAATATGTCAAAGGGGTTGGGCTATCACATCCACAATTAGGTTACAAAAGATTGTGACTTTTGTCTTGTTGGCAGACTGTCTCCCTTGCTGGCTTTGATGAAACAATTCATCCTGTTGGGGAGGCTCACGTGGCATAGAATTGAGGATATCTACTGGACAACAGCCAGCTAGGAACTGAGGCCCTCAATTCAATGTCCCAAAGGAACTGAATCTTACCAATGACTATGTACAGGAGATCAGAAGCAGATCCTTTCCCAGTCAGGCCTTCAGATGAGACCTAAGCCTTAGCCAACACCTTGATTGCAGCCATATGAGAGACCTTGAAGCAGAGGCACCACTAAGCCATGCACTGACCCATAGGAAATGTGACATAGTATTTATTGTTTTAAGCCACTAAGTTTGTGGTCAATTGTTGTGTAGCAGTAGATGGCTAATATACTACACCTTACTTTTCCCATCTTTAAGATGGGAAAGATAATAGCACTGCCCAGCCCTACCCCCAGCATAGTCTATTGTGAGGCTTAAATGAGTTCACCATGTAAAGTGCTTAGAACTATACCTGGCACATATGAGCACTCTATAATGGCAGGCATCTTTTCCTTAGGCAGATTCTAGAGGTGAACTCAGGCATGTTAGCCAGGAAGGTATAGTAGCAGAAGCCGAAAGAGCTGTTTCTGTACTGCTTCAAGCCCAAATGACAAATTGTGACATCATGTTGGGCAGAGGAAAATTCATTCCCACCTGTGTACAACCATGGGGAAACTACCTAAGAGCCTGACAGAGTGACAGGGCTACCTATGGAAACCGGGGGGCAGGGGGGCCATGTCCTCACGGAGAGCACTGGGCATTGAAGAAGAACCAGTGCAGAAGATCGTCAGTGGATTTATTCTTGAGCACATGTGACAAACTCCCTGGGAAAACCCAGAAGCAACTGAGCCAGCCTGTGAGGTAAGCCTGTGAAGGGTGGCGAGTCCTACCATCAAGATTTATAGCTAAATCCTTCTAGTAAGCCTTGGAGTACCAATCCAAATGGTCTAGAGGCACGGTATGTTGTCTGTATTGCTTATTCCCCCAGAACCTAGGGGATTATGATACAGATGATGTTAAATAAATGTGTGCTAAATGACATTTATGTTACCCCAATAGTAGTAAATTGTTATTATTCGGTCCTTTTAGATGGCAGAACAATTTTCACAGCCTGACCTTAAACACTGACAATAAAGGAAAGAGGATGCATAATGACATTAGGCTAGACCCTCATCTGCCCACAGCTACCTTGGCATATTTCTGGGAGCAGAGGCAAGCTGGTCCTCAGGATCAATGGATTATTTTCCACTCCAGTGAAATATCTGAAATGACCACGCCAGTTAATTTATCTTGCTAAGACAGAACATTTCCTGAATAAATAAATTAGCCAGCATTACTTCCATTTCTCTTTAGGTAGACAAACAATTCAGAATGTGTTCAGAATATAGAAGATGAGGCTGGAGGGAAGATGTGTGTAAGCAAATCAATAAGTGTGAGTTGATACTAGTGATCACTCAAGTAGGTCAGCAGGAAAGTAGGAAAGATTTGCAATAGGAAAAGTTCTATCACATAAGTATTGATAGATAAAATGCAGACTTAGGGGAGTTTTCCCAGTAAAAGAAGAGTTAGATGTCTTTCAGAGTGTAGATGAGAGAACAGTAAGACCTAGAAAGCAAGAGTGGGCCTTTCTAATTCTTTCTTCCAGAACTCAAAGGATTAAAGGGTAAGAGTCTTCTCCATTCCTATCAGCTTACAAAGCTGAAGCTAGTGTCTGGCAAATGGCCTCCTGATTCCTCTCTGGACTGACTCTCCTTTGAAGAAAACAAGATTCTAACAGAGAATGTGTCTTCTTGTCTTCTTCAAGGTTGGGAAGTCTGAGGTCTACACAGCTGTGTGAAAGACAAGTCCTCTGGGTGGGACACCAGATTATCAATGTGTTTCTTTCTTGACTATGAGGTCTTCTAGAATCACCTATTAAAAGATAAATAACCCTGGACTAGGCAGTACTTTATTTAGAAGGATTATTGACAGTTGAAGGCCTGAAAAAGAAGGTCTGAAACATGGAACTAGGAGAGTCTCAGGGTCTCAGGATGGTGAAAGGATTAAAAAGAGAGGTGGAAGCCTCCAAATTTAGCTCTGAAAGTTTATATCTATATCCTATTTGTTTCACCTGTGGACTCTCGCCCCAATCCCAAGCCTAGGTCTGCATCTGTTTCTTTTTTTCCTATGAATTGCACATTAAGGTATGGTATAATCAGAACCGCATAGGGTACAATTCTGACAACATCCTCCTAAATTTTCCTTGACGTTGCTGGGCAAGTCTTGCTCCGTATAGAAGTTTTATTGACTTTCTGGACACAGAGGAAGAACTCAAGTGAATTACCCTTGATATCCTTCTCATGGAAGTCCTGGAACTAGCTTCACTGGCATTTTATGTTCCCCAAGGCATTTTGGATTTTCATATCACCCATATTTTGTAAGTAGAAAGGACGGTAAAATCAATTTGTGAGCCAGGACCTGAGTCTAGGACCTGACTACCACACACTGTGATTTAATTAACAAGATGTTGAAAACAAACACACATAAAAAATTAAATTAACCCTAAATTGACTTGCAGTTCACTTATCAGAAGCTTAATTTCATTTCCAACCTGAAATGGAAAGATCTAGAGCAAGCCCACATAGGTCATTCATTAAAGCCTATATCACCACAACTCAGATGCCTCATCATCTTTTTCAGGTGCCTAATCTGTGTCCAGAGTTAAACCAGCCACGCCACGATTCTGCTTGCCTGCTGCTCCGCATGTCTTATGCAGAGAAACATGACAAACAGTGTACGCTTCTATCTCTCCCCTTCCTAGTGAGGTCACACAATAATGTTCCTTGGAGAAACAGAACTTACTGATGCCTCAGCACTAGAATAAATTTCAGTTGCTTCCCACACTTGATTAAATGCTTTCGATGTTTGTTAAAGAACATAAACGTGAAATAGAGGAAAGCAGGCTTTAGAAAGAGACAGAAGGAAAATACAGGTAACCATGGAACGACATGGGTTTGAATTGCGTGGGTCCACTTGTACACAGATCTCTTTCAATAAATACAGTACTACAGGATCTGGGGTTTGTTTCATCCAACACAGATGTGAAACCGTGGATGCAGCAGGCCGACTCTGCGATTTGAGCATCCTCACATTTTGGTATTCACAGAGGGTCCTAGAAGCATTCCTGCATGGATACCAAGGGACAACTGTAGTACTTTTCAGGGTTGCCCATAATGCAAAGTGCATCAAAGTAAATGCACCTGATCTAATTGTTGTACAAGCTTATAGTTAAGAGGGCCCTGGCTTGGCATAATATAAACAGCAACATTAATGCATCCTTGAGTTTGTCCTAGATGTCTGAGAAGATATGGACCTCAGGATCAGGGATGGGAGGGGCTGGATGGTAAAAGAATTGGCTGAAGAGGGAACTGGTCAAGAAAGTCTTCTTCATTCCCTACGGGCCTCTGAGGCACATGCAAACCTGGAAATATCCACAGTAACTTCCAGCCTCAGCCAGACTTTGGTTCATTCAGAGCAGGTGCCCTGAGCCAGAAGGGATGGGACTGGCCCACACACTGGGTCAGGAAATATATCCTTACCTTCACCCTCTGCTCTTGCTTCCTCCCTTGAAGTCCTGACTTAGACACCATTGTTTTGCTCTGCTTTTTTCACCAGCAGAGACAAGTCTTTCCCCCCCAAAAAAGTCAGGTGAATCCACCTTGATAAGTACAATTAAACTAAGCTAATTTTTTTTTTTGTTTTTTTTGCGGTACACGGGCCTCTCACTGTTGTGGCCTCTCCCGTTGCAGAGCACAGGCTCCGGATGCGCAGGCTCAGCGGCCATGGCTCACAGGCCCAGCCACTCCGCGGCATGTGGGATCTTCCTGGACCGGAGCATGAACCCGTGTCCCCTGCATCGGCAGGCGGACTCTCAACGGCTGAGCCACCAGGGGAGCCCTAAACTAAGCTAATTTTAAGTGAAGAGCCCCTTACATTTGTATAATTCATTTAAAATTATTTCAAACTGTTTTTATGACCAATTATTGTAACTTCACTATCAATCTCATGAGTAACTCAAGTTGTCCCTACTTAGCATTTGGGGAAATAGGGACAAACAGCATTCAATCGAGCTCGATCTCCAGGTCTCACAGCACAGAACCACAGAACAGAAAGTAGAGCTGGGGTCTGCTGATTCTGTATTGGCCCTCTTCCAGGAACAAGACAAATAAGTTAGACCTTAGAGATAATTAACCCATCATTTTATAAATGAAGACACTAAATGCAGACACTGAATTCTTGTCCATGGTCATGGTGCTAATCAGTGCAGAATCAGAACAGCTGGAACTCAGCAAACCAACTGTCTGACACCCGTACCATTTTGAGGCAGCGCTTCACGTGAAAAAGAGCAACATACTGTGTGGAACTGATGCCTCTTTTTTCAGAGTGTTTAGAAGGTTTTCTTTATGGAGTTGTGCAGCTCACAACCAGCAATTCCGAATGAGGTGGCCAGTATGCCCTACCTCAGTATAGCCGCTACACATTATATACTATACAGGCTAATGAAAGATCGAGTTTCTTTACTGATAAGTGATATTATATCTTCTCAGCGTGCCAATGAAATCAGCGTTTCAAACTTTGTACATGGAGAGAAGAGGCAAAGGAATTACCTACTTGGGAGATTTTGGTGATGAGAAGATTAAGAACTAGGTCCTAGGGCTTCCCTGGTGGCACAGTGGTTAAGAATCCACCTGCCGGGCTTCCCTGGTGGTGCAGTGGTTGAGAGTCCGCCTGCCGATGCAGGGGACATGGGTTCGTGCCCCGGTCCGGGAAGATCCCACATGCCGTGGAGCAGCTGGGCCTGTGAGCCATGGCCGCTGAGCCTGCGCGTCCGGAGCCTGTGCTCCGCAACGGGAGAGGCCACAACAGTGAGAGGCCCGCGTACCGCAAAAAAAAAAAAAAAAAATCCACCTGCCAATGCAGGGGACACGGGTTCGAGCCCTGGGCTGGGAAGATCCCACATGTCGTGGAGAAACTAAGCCCGTGAGCCACAACTACTGAGCCTGCACTCTAGAGCCCATGCTCCGCAACAAGAGAAGCCACCGCAATGAGAAGCCCGCGCACCGCAACGAAGAGTAGCTCCCGCTCACGGCAACTAGAGAAAGCCCGTGTGCAGCAATGAAGACCCAACACAGCCAAAAATAAAAAAATAAATTAATTAAATTTAAAAAAAGCAGAATGGAAAAATAGCAAATTATAAACAAACAAACAAAAAAAAAGAACTAGGTCCTAAATCCATTCTACAGGCATCAAGGATTTGTGGGTTAAGGACAAGGGGGTTCAGTGGAACGAGAAAGATACCTATGGTGATTGTGAGGATAAGTAGATCCTGGAAGGGGAAACAAACCAACCACTTTCTTCATATTTTTTACAGTGGTGCCTAGATTGAAGTCAATTAGAAAGGTAGTTTAGTTTCTAATTTTAGATTGAAAGACACCTCAAAAAGACATCAGATTATAATAATGCTTTACTGTATTTGTGATTTAGAGAACAAAGGCTTTAAGTGTCCCATTTCATTCATAAATCCATTTAAATAATAAAGCATTTCATAAAAGGCTTCTACGATAAACCACACAGGAAAGAAACTACTTACTATGTTTTAATACAGGAAAAAGATCATGTTTGGAAATGAGGCATTTAAGCTTAAAAAAAAAAAAATCCCACATCTCTCGCAGAAGTCAGTCAGTCCAAATTGCTTACTGATAGTTTCTGCAATTTGCCCTGATTAATATTAGTTAAATATTTGATTAATATTAACAGCAACTTTAGACTCAGAATGTGCTGCTGAAGGTGCGAAAATCCAGGAATTTACTGTCATTCAGAAGTGTTGGAGGCAAGGAGAGAAAAGCAAGGCAATTAGAGACAGTGCCTGGAGTACAACCACTTTACAGATGCCTGCTCACGGGAGAAGGCAGGGCCAGGGCCAAGCTTCTGTCCCGTGAGCCCTGAGAGGCCTTGCTCTGCTCTAACCTCCTCCAGCCTGTTTGCCTCTGGCTGCATGACCTGGCTCCCGCGCCAGCTCTTTCTGGCCTGGCTGTTGCTTGCTGCCTCCTGCTCTGGCTCGAGCCAGGCTGGCCCTGGTCCACTGGTTTGGTGGTGATCCTCTGCCTGTGGCTCTGACCCTCTTGCCCAGACCCTTGTCCTCCCTGACTTCCTTATGAATGAAGAACGGAGGCGTACTAAAAACCCGAAGACTATATACACTGGGAGGATTTTTTAAAATAAAAGTGACTCCATTATAAGAGGACTATGTAGCATAAAACTATCAAGTACTCTGTAATAAGATCCTATATATGTGTCTACTATCTTCCCCTATGAATACATTTGCATTTTCAAGAGTTTGAGGCAAGATTACATGAAATAAAATTTGTGCAATAGGTATAGTCATTCTAAATAGAAGAGAAAGAGCTCTAAAACCAGAAGGCAAAGAACATTTCTAAGAACAGACAGCAACAATGACAGAAATTTACAGAGGTCTATGGTTTGTACGGAACACCTTAAATATTTTAGGTTAATGTAAGAGTATGAGGTAAATCTGTGATAATAATGGCTCAGAAGCTCAGGACTTCATAAGTTAAAATCAAAGTAGAACTAGCTTAGAGATGGAGCATTAACATTTAAATCAGTAGACTTTGGGTAAAGCAGATTACTCTCTTTAATGTGGGTGGGCTGCATCCAATCAGTTGAAGGTCATAATAGAAAAAGACTGACCTCTTAGGGACAAAGGGAATTCAGTCAGCAGATAGCCTTTGGTCTTGAACTGCAACTCCTCCCTGGGTCTCCATCTTGCTGGCCTACTTCGTAGATTTTGGCCTTGCCAACCTCCAAAATTGCATGAGACAATTCCTTAAAATAAATCTCTCTCTGTTATATATATCAGAAGAGATTATATATATAATTTCTTATCTATATTTCATATGGATACAATTTATATGGTAAATTATATATGTACAATGTTATATATTAGATAAAAATTTAATATATTTTTATTAAAAACATTTTTTTAATATACATATGTCTCCTGTTGGTTTTGTCTCTCTGGAGAATCCTGACTAGTACAACTGACTTTTTATCCTATTTGATCAGTGTAATCTGAATAGCCTCAAGAAGTAACGCCAAGTAGCCTTCATTGTTCTTGATCTGCTTTCATAATGTGTTATTATGTATTAAACACCACAGGAAATAGGTTGTTTAAAGCCAGAAATAAATTTTATTTTAAAAATTAGACATTTCTGCTATGGAGCAAGTAATTGCATAAATACTGACCAATGTTCTTTTCTTTGGGTTAACAAGTGTTTATTAATTGCATGCTTTTCTTTCCTCCCAGCAATTCAAGTGATGATTATGGTTTTAAACATTCTGATGGTTTTAGTTGCGACTATGAGTGTCCCAATTGTAGTTTAGACAACAGAACAGACCCACTGACGATGCCATCATTCTATCAGGAACTTGTTTCCCAGGTGATGCTCACCTTTATGCTTGCACTGCAGCTTCCTTTCTAGTCTTGGAAGTAAACAAATGGAGGGAGCAGGAGTGGGGACACGAGGAAGAGTTTGTCCTGGACAGTTGGTGGGATGTTGGGCGGAGTATATTCTAAGCTTGACCGAGGCAATACAAGTGCTTTTAAATTCCCCACCCCTTGCCACAGGCTGTGACAAAACAGGCAGGAGCAGAACCAGGCAAAGGCAACTTGTGATTTCCTATTACCTCTTCCCTCCCCTCTGCACTCATCACTTTGTGATGACCTCTGGGTTCAAAAACATGTGAGCTCCTTCCCAGAGCTGATACTCCCCCAGTTCCTCTGGTTGGTGCAAGACTTTCCCCTGGTTCCCAAACAGCCCTGTCTTCCCTGAGCACCTGTGTGCACAGTGTCTCTTGTCCAGGGCCCAGGGGGATGGACAGGCAGGTTAAGTGGAAAATGTGGACAAAATGATAGATAACTGATTAATTACAGGCACACATCAGAGATATTGCAGGTTGGGTTCCAGACCGTCAATAAAACAAGTATTGCAATAAAACGGGTCACAAGAATGTTCTGGTTTCCCAGGGCACATAATCGTGATGTTTACACTAGACTGTAGCCTGTTAAGTGTGCAACAGCATTATGTCTAAAAATACAATATACATACCTTAACTTAAAAATACTTTATTGCTTAAAAATTCTAGCCATCGTCTGTGCCTTCAGGGAGTAGTAATCTTTGTGCTGGTGGAAGGTCTTGCCTCCATGCGGACGGCTGCTGACTGATCAGGGTGACTGGTGGCTGCGGAAGCCTGGGATGACTGCAGCAACTTCTTGAAAACAAAAATTGAAGTTTTCTGCATCGATTGACTCTTCCTTTCAGGGACAATTTCTCGGTAGCATGCAATGCTCTTTGATATCATTTTTCCCACAGTTGGGCTTCTTTCAAAATTGGAGTCAATCCTCTCCAACTCCACGCTCCTTTATCAACTCATTTTATGTAATATTTTAAAGCCTTTGTTGTCATTTCGACAATCTTCCCAGCATCTTCACCAGGAGCAGATTCCACCTCATGAAAAGGACAGTCTCATGCACAGAATATAGAGCACCTTTATGAAATAAATGTTAGCAAATCACTTTACTCTGAGCCTTAATTTCTCTTTTATAAAAATGACAATACACTTTCTAAGCATGTTTGTCGTGGAGAATCAATGAAGAGTCAGTATACATGAAGAAATTTAGAAATTAAGTTTAGAAATTAAGGCTTGACAAATGAGTCCTTCCTTTGGGATCTGGTCCCATTTGCCTCTCCAATCTTACCTTTCACCATCACCTGTCCTCATCCCTCCAAACTCTATACTTAACCCTAAACGCTATCCGGTATCTGTTGCTTCAGGAAGCTTTGCAAATGCTGTTCACTCTGACCCAGCATTTTCCCCTTTCCCCAAACCCTGCTGAAATCTGACTAATCCCCCCTCATTGTTCAGGTTCCAGTTCTTATCTTACTTTTTTACTCTCCCCAAACTAGATTTGGGTATTTCTTCTATTACAGAACTTCATATATGATGTGGTACTTGTCTGTTTTTTTATTTGTTCTCTTCACTAGCAGGGTTTTGCATATCAAACCTGGCATTATGTGAAGGATACCTCGGCAGTTTTCAAATTGGATAATTATAGACCTAAAATCTGACTAAAAGAAGTAAATGAATATGACATGAAAAGTTTAATGTTGAATTCTTCATAAATAATATTCCATATTCTCAATTTTTTCTTGTATGATGATCTGAACCCAGATGAAGAATTGAACTTGAAAATAAGGAACATAACTTAGCAATATCTACCATATTAGTAAAGTTTCTTCCTGATTAGAAAGGGACACTATTGTATATGGTCTTTAAAACTGAAATATTTCCACCTTATCTATTTGAAACAATGTTTCAGAAGATAACAGTTGAGTCTAGTCAAGTGGGCTAAACTTATTTGATCAGCATGTGCATAAAAGTGTGCTGGGGTAGGGGGGAAACCAAGAAGATTTCTTCTGTAATCCATACGGTCTTTAATGACCCCTTTGGGTGAGGCCATGCACCTGGCATATTAAAGAACAGATCAAAAATTGAAAATAGCCCAAAGAATCCTATATTTTTTGCTTTCAGGGGCTCCAACGGTTAACCACATTTTCAGGTCTTATGCCTTTCTGGTTGCAACTTGACTGTTAATTTTCTCTAAATCAACCTTCTGTGTGAATGTTTTTTAGGTATACTACATAGTGATTTGAAATTTGCATCTGTTATGAAATGATCACCACAGTAAGTCTAGTAACCCTCTATCCTCATACAAAGTTATTCGAATATTATTGATCATATTCCTTATGCTATATATTACATCCTGGTGGCTTATTTATTTTCTAACTGAAGATTTGTGCCTCTTAATCCCTTTCATTTATTTTGCCCTCCCCAGCCCTCCCCTCCCCTCTGGCAATCACCTGTTTTTTCTCATCTATGAGTCTATTTTCATTTTGTTTTGGGCCATCCCAGAAGGGAGCTCTGGTGGAAAGATTGGCTGAAGAGGAGCTCCACATTGGAGAGAGATGGCAATTGCCGTGCCCAAGCAGTGCCTGAGAGCTGTCCAGGCTCCTGAAGGTACCAGAGCTGGAGGAGGTCAGCTCACTGCACTTCTCCATCTGAAGGGCAGGTTCTTTGTATCTGTGTGGCACATCTCGGCTGTCCTATTAGTAATGAGATATATCTTAAATTTTATGTTTAACTCCTTCAAAAGTGCCTTTAAAGATTTCTTTTGTAGTCTGCACTATCCTTACCAACTATAGGGACACTGTGAACATATTGAATAGTAAAAGAGTAAAGGCTGTTGCGCTCCTGAACTCAACCCACTCGAGAGTCATATCTGAGTGTCCTGGGGGCCATAGTTTTCTACTGGAAAGCTTTGCATGAGATGATGAGGTACATTTATGACACAAACTCATATTTCTCAACTGGAGGAAATAAAGCAACACTGTTCAAAACGGTAGTATGTACTAAACCATCTCACGGATAACTGTGGCAAAGCTGAGGTTATTACAAAAAGACGTTTGATGTAGTACCAGGGACATTTCATGCCCCTCTGCAGTTCTGTGACATCGGTTTGGACTCTGATATTCTTGCTTCCTCTTTCCCTGCTTCCCTATCCATCCATTCTCTGCGCACGACTTGATAGATAGATACTCCATTTTATATCATCTCTACCTAGGAACATGGAACAATCGGTTCTGTCCAGGGAAACCAGGGGAGAAAGAAAGAGAAGATGACATTTTGAGAAGGAAGGAGACATTTGCAAGGCAAGGGGGGAAGGGCATGTCAAACAGGTAAAACAACAGCAGTAAGGTCTGGGCCACAGGGAAGTCCAAGATATACTCAGGAAATAGCTATTCATCTAGTGTGATAGCGAGAGAGAGAGAGAGAGAGAGAGAGAGAGAGAGAGAGAGAGAGAGAGAGAGAGAGAGAGAGAGAGAGAGAGAGAGAGACAGTGTGTGTATGTATTGTCTGGAGGGGAAGGGGGAAAAGGAAGAATGGCTGGAATGAAATCATAGAGAGTGGCTGGAAGACGTTATTTGGTTCTCATAGATTTGAATTAATATCTTAAAAAAGCTTTTTTACGCTACCCTGTGGATGACAAGTAGAAACTTCTCCATGATAGATCTGCACTGCCCAATACAGCAGCCTCTAGCCACTTGTGGCTGTTTATTTTAAATGTAAATTAACCAAAACTAAAATAAATTTAAAATGTTGTCCCCAAGTCATGTTAGCTACATTTCAAGCACTCAATAGCCACATGTGGCTGGTGGCTACTATATTGGATGGTGCAGATATAAAACATTTAGATCATCACAGAACATTCTGTTGGGCAGCACTGAATGGACAACTCACAACTCAGCTTTCTGCAGTATCATTTCTGCCCTGAAGAAGACAAAGAACCTTGGCAAAGAAACTTAATGAGGAAATAATGGGCTATGCCCAATAACTGGACATGAGCACTGCTGAAAGGAGTGAGAGATTTGCTTCTCATCTTCTGAAAAATATCAGACTCTTGCCATGCAGAGAGCTAAGATAATCCCTGGCTTTCAGTTTGAAAACAAATGTAAAGGCTAATTGGGAGAAAGTATTATAAGAGGAGGACTCCAGAGTCAGACTGCTGGGCTCAAATCTGGCCTTGCTTCTTACTAGGTGGGATCCCTTGAAAAAATAACTCAACCCCCTGAAGCCTTCGTTACTTCATCTGTGAAATAAATTTTGTTAAAGAAAAGATTTTCATGACACTTGTTAAAGCAGTAAGGCAGACTTTATTAAGGATTATAGTGATAGGTCTAGGGACTGTTGAGATGGGGCTTTGCTGTAGGGGAGAGACTGGGCTCAACTCTGAACACAGCTAGGAAATGTGAGGATTTATAGCCAAGGAACAGGGTGGGGGCGTGGGTAGATGAAAAATTACTAAGTGGAAACACCAGGTGTAAGGGGGGATGCTGGCTAAACCAACCTAACAGGGTTCTTGCTAAAGGCAGGCTGGGATGACCAGGCATCATCTGGGGGATAGTGGAAGATGAGGAACCCAATTAGATATCAAAGGCAATCAGGTATGGAAGGTAGGGGATTCTAGGTAAACCAACATAGCAGGGTTCTTGCTAAAACTGGGCCATGCAAAGAAGGATACAGAAGTTCAAAATTTGAGATCTAGTTTGGGAAGAGGATTTAGAGGAGCCTGACTAAAGTTCGGTCAAGGAGAGACTCTTTGCCAATATGGCAACTGTACCTTCCCACAGGGCTGTTATAAAGGTGACATAAGTAAATATATGTAAAGAATTACAATAGTACCTTGTGGATAATGCAAGCTTTTAGTGTTCATTAATATTATTAACCAGCTCATCTTCTTGTCAAATTGGCACTACACAGCACTGGCTTTGGAAGGAGAGCCTAGACAGAGCTGGTTTTATATGTGTGAACATGTCCTAATACACAATAAGCACTCAATACCCATTTATTACTGTCGTTGTTATCTTTCAAATGGCTGTATTACCAGAGGCAATTAGCAGTATCCGCAAAGGGTTGGAAAGTCAGTTTATGGAATATAAGTTTTTTGTTTTTTGTTTTTTGTGTGTGTTTTTTTGCGGTACGTGGGCCTCTCACTGCTGTGGCCTCTCCCGTTGCGGAGCACAGGCTCCGGACGCACAGGCTCAGCGGCCATGGCTCACGGGCCCAGCCGCTCTGCAGCATGTGGGATCTTCCCGGACCGGGGCACGAACCCGGGTCCCCTGTATCGACAGGTGGACTCTCAACCACTGCGCCACCAGGGAAGCCCAGGAGTGAAGGTTTTTTAGATGAAGAACAACTTCTGTTGGGGCTTGAAAATAATAAAAATGAATGCAGAAGTTTTGATTAAAGGTTAACCAAAGAAGAAATCTTCAGAATAACACATTTAAAGTAAGTTCACCAAGACCAGCCATAAAAAGGTAGATATATAAGACCAGGTTTCCAAAGAAATGCATGGATAGATGCTAATATATTGTAATATATTCCCTGAGCTTAAGTGGTATCGCCCCTTCAATAAGCAACAAATATTATAAGCCATCTGGATGAAAATGACAGTGGTGAGTGGTCGGTTTGCAATAGCCCCTGTTATTAAAAAGACAGAGAAGGGTTAGGAGAGCATTCTAGGTAAAGAGAACAGCATATTGACAAGGCACTCAGGTGTTAAGGGGATAACAAGTTTAGTGTAACTGGAGTTTTGTTAAGAGAAAGTGGCTGTCTTAGTCTGCATGGGCTGCTATGGCAAAATACCACAAACCGGTGGCTTAAACAGCAGAAATTTATTTCTCACAGTTCTGGAAGCTGGGAAGTCCAAGATCAAGGAGCCAGCTGATTCAGTTTCTGGTAAGGGCTCTCTTCCTGGTTTGCAGACGGCAGCCTTCTCACTATGTCCTCACGTGGGCTTTCCTTGGTGCATGCTTTGGCAGAGGAAGGGTGGGGGCCAAGCTCTCTGGGTGCCTCTTCTATAAGGACACTAATCCCATCATGAGGGCCCCAACATCATGACCTCATCTAACTGTAATTACCTCCCAAAGGCCCCATCTCCAAATACCATCACAATGAGGGCTTCATTAGGGCTTTAACATACAAATCTGGGGGGAGAGCACAATACAGGTCATAGCAGTGGCTGAGATGGGACCGGATATGTAGAGCTGGGTCAGCTAATAAAGGACAGCTGTACCCTGTTCAGGAGTTTGGGACATTTCCACTGTCAACAAGGAGCTAGCAAAGGTTTTTTAAGTAGGGAGATGACGTAATCAAAGTATTTTTAGAAAGGTAACTTTGACAAGCAGCATCTTCTGGCTGCTGCTTCCTGCTGCTTTTAGTGACTCGTTAAGTGACTAGTTGTCAGGAAGCAGGGCCTACAGTCAGTAGGATACAGGGTATTGAGGAATTACTCATGGTGTATTATTGGGGTATTGTTGCTAAACAGATTGTGTTAAAATCTTGCGTGATAATCTTTTTTACTTATTATTTATCCATGTGAGTAATTTGAATCATAAGAGTGTCTGGCAATGGTTCCACGAAGTTACAAAGCACTTCTTTGTATGAGTGGTTGATTCTTACATCTTGTTGACAGATTAACTTACCTCTTCTTCTCTTGCTGTTATGTGACTATAATTTAAGACAAATCCCTCAGGGCTGTCGCCTGAAACCCTATCTTCTTGTTTCATTACTCTTCATTTTTTACCTTTCCTTGCTTTGGACCTTAATTTGGGGGTCTTCACATTTATTCCATAAGGACATTTATTACTGAATAACCCTCACTATTTTTACTTATGCCAAACATTTTTAAGCTGAAAAAGATCCTTGAAAAAGAAATGGAAGATTTTTTTAAAGTAAAAATAACAACAATTACAACAAAACAAAACCAAACCCAGAACAAACAATAAAGTCTCTTGCAATAAGGCAGCACTTTGCCACCTGGTGCAGAGTTAAAGTCATTTAGCTTATGAATAAGTTTTTAAAAGGCTTGGAGCATAAAGACAACTTTTCTAAAAAAGGCACAGCAGGGTTTCCCTGGTGGCGCAGTGATTGAGAGCCCGCCTGCCGATGCAGGGGACATGGGTTCGTGCCCCGGTCCGGGAAGATCCCACATGCCGCGGAGCGGCTGGGCCCGTGAGCCATGGCCGCTGAGCCTGCGCGTTCGGAGCCTGTGCTCTGTAGCGGGAGAGGCCACAGCAGTGAGAGGCCCGCGTACCGCAAAAAAAAAAAAAAAAAAAAGGCACAGCATTCTTTCCAAGTGAAAAGCCCAAAGAGACCAAAGTCTGATGATGACCTAGATTTCTGAGACAGTTTACACTGAAATGATTATTTGTTTCTTTTTGAGTTGCCACATTTTTAGGTCTTTAGTGGTAGGCAAAGTTGTTAATGGCGCTATCTTTTTTTTTTGTTAATGTCCTTTTCTTCAGCCCAGTATATCAAATAAATAAAATTTAAAACACAAAGATAATCTGAGACTTTAATGCTTTTCTATTTATTTCTAGTATGGAATGTTCAGAACCATAAACTGCCACATTTTTTGTAAACTGCTATAGTTTTATTATTGTGGACTGACTACTTTCTTCCCCACAGCTATGATCATCCCACGTCTCTGACTTAAGCCCCTTTCTGAGTTCACATTTTGGTACCTTTGACCCCTCTTATGCTCTTCCCATCTGAATTTGGAAGGAAACAAATGGTTACTTTTCAATCTAATTCAAGCTGTCATTCCAACCGCAGTGAGAAGCAGTGGATGTCTGAGCAAATTCCAAAGCTGGCTTCCCTCCGGGGAGTTGTGTCCTGGTATGAGGAGAGTCTGGGCAGTCTCTCCAAGAGTTGGGTTCGGCTGCATCTTGCTACATTGGCTGCTTCAATGAGCATTTCGAGACAAAGCAGGCCTGATTGTGTAGAACAGGAGGTCTCTAACTTGGTGCCAGGGAGTCTAAGATTCACATGCAGGCCCTATTTGGGAAACCCTGTGTATGTCTATATATCCTTGAGTTATTTGATTTTGATTCCATGGGAGCAATTTTACAACTCTGTATGCTGTAAGTAGCAGGCATACAAATTCTGTCCTGTCTGGTATGAGTTCTATCGACTTCCTTCAGTCTCCCTCTGCCACCAACGTAGGGGGGTGAAGGGGGGGTGAGGTGGGAACAGTTGTGCTTCCATCTACAGTTCACTTCAACCTTCCTTCCTTTGTTCCACACAAATATGTGCTTCTAGACATTTTTTGGGGGCCATGCAGCTTGCAGGATTTTAGTTCCCCAGCTAGGGATTGAACCCGGGCCCTTGGGCAGTGAGAGCACAGAGTCTTAACCACTGGACCACCAGGGGATTCCCTTGACTTCTTTTCTGAACCAGCTATAACATCTGCCTGGTTCCCACACTGAATGATTTAAACAAAATCTTTAATGCACGTCCATTCTTATGTCCGTATAAAAGTCACAATTTTACTTTTTTTTTTTTTTAAATAAGGTTTTAACCCTAAGCTCCCTCATTTAGAGAATGAGCATAGTAATACCTCTCTCACCCTCCTCCCTGAGTTTTTGGGCTTGAATGAGTTATAATTAACTGGGTTGAAATGATGCCTAAGGGCTGAAAATGTGTCTTCTCTGCTTTTGTATTTCCAGTATCTGGAAGGCAGAACCTGCCCCAAAGTGCCCTTTGGTATAAAATACTAAACTAAATAGGAGGCATTATTATTATCATCAGATGTTGTTGGCAGCCCAAGAGCCAGCAACCACTGACCTCCTCTTGAAAGTGGTAGAGGGTTCACCTCAGGTAGCATTCGAGGAGTCAAAGGAGTAAAGCTCACGTGCTGGGCAAATGAGGACACAGACACACCTGGTGGTTTCTGATTCCCGGGAAGAGGCCACAGGTGACAGAAAAGGGTTAAAGGAGTCTCAGAGTTGCCTCTTCCTTTCTGGGCCCTTTGCCACCAGAGATTCAGAGGTCAAAAGTGCTGTTCCCACACAAACGTGAGCTGCTCTAACACACAGTAACCTGTCATTCTGTGCCTCTGAGGTGGGAGGATAGGCAGAGGGGAAAGAGCACGATTTCTGGTCTGCAAAGTCCTATACTGAATAGCAAGACTGGGTACAACAGTAAAAGACTGCCGACACTTACTGGCTGGATCTGTATCCTACTTTTACATTCAAATTACTTATTTCCATTCCAAAATATAAACTTTAACACTTTAAAATAGGAGGCTAAATCTCAAAGCTGAAGTCACTATAGAAATATTCTGCAACGGTTTTTAAGTCTCAGTGTTCTCTTTTCCACTCTTCATCTCTCCCTGATCTCAACATGAGCAGGTACACTGAACATCTTGTTCATTAAGCATTACCAATGCAAGGGTAACAAGAAGGCAACTTGTGTTCGCTCAGTGAGTATCTGAATGCACCCCCCCCATTAGGCTGAATAATGGCACCCAACGATGCTGGTCCTAACCCCTGGAACCTGTAACTTGTACCTTATATGGGAAAAGGGTCTTTATAAAAGTAACTAAGTGAAGGGTTATGACAAGGGGAGATTATCTGGATTAACCTGGTGGGCCCTGAATGCAATTACAAGTATCAGTATAAAAGAGAGGCAAAGGAAAGACACAGACAGAAGAGGTAAAGGCACATGATCACAAAGGCACACCTTGGAGTGATGCGGCCATAAGCCAAGGAATGCCGGAAGCCCCAGAAACTGGAAGAGACAAGGAAGAGATTTTCCCCCAGAGCTTCCTGGGAGAGTACAGCCCTGCCAACATCTTGATTCCACGCCAGTGAAGTTGATTTCAAACTTCTGGCTTCCAGACCTGGAAAGAATCCATTTCTATTGTTTTAAGCCACCACGTTTGTGGTCAGGCTGGGTAACTTAAACAACACAATTTTATTTTCTCACTGTTTTGGAGACTAGAGTTTCAAGATAAAGGTGTCAGCAGGGTTGACTTCTTCTGAGGCCTCTCTCCTTAGCTTATAGATGCATCGCCCCCTGTGTCTTCACCTGGTCTTCCTTCTGTACATGGTTGTGTCTGTGTCTCAATCTCCTTTTCTTTTAAGGACGTCGGGCATATTGAATTACGACCAACACATATGACCTCATTATACCTTAATTACCTCTCTAAGGACCCTATCTCCAAATACAGTTACATTCTAAGGTACTGGGGGTTAGGACTTTAACATATGAATTTTGAGGGGGATGCAATTCTGTCCATAAAATCAAGTAACATCGTTATTCTTATTTCTACCCATGAGGAAAGAGTGAAGTCTAAAACTTTGTTTAATATCACACAGCTGAAAAATCCAGGAGCATGGATTTGAAATCAAGTTGCTCTGATTTCATTACTGAGTTCTTAAAAAAAACAACAACAACAAAAAGTAAAGACTCAAAGAGAGATAATGTGGATGTCTTAGAAGAGTTGTTTTTTTACACCTCACCCCTCTAGTTTCTTGTCTGGTAAATTCAATCTGAAGGTGAAGAAGGACGTACAGCCTAGGCAGTCAGGATCATTACTATATATATATATATATATATATACATATATACATATATATATATATATATATATATATAAAGTCTCCTATAAAATAATCACCCTTACAGCTGATTTCTTGAAATATCATTTTGGAAACAAAAACATCTACAATGAATTATCAGAGTTATTTTTAGGAGAAAGTTAGAAATCTTGCATCATAATAGTTTGTTTTTATTCTTCTTCAATAATAATGCCTCTCCTGTCTATTTCATGAGACATCATCCTTTTTCTTAACAAAAAATTTGATCAAGTTCTAAAATGTTGTTTGTCAATGGGGAAGACTTTCCAAGCATAACATCATTTGTTGAACAAATATTTATTGAAGATGATCTGCCAAATATTGTTCTAAATATTGGGAATAAAGTACAAAAAACACCTCACAGAAAAATCCTGAATGAAGCCTACATTTTAGTGGGATAAAGCAGATAGCAAACAATTACATATCAAAAATTAAGTACACAGTACATACCAGTCACGCCTTAAAGTGACTGTACCCGCAGTTCACAGAACACAGCCTCATGAGAGTGGTTACCAGACTCCTGACCCACAGAAATCATGAGAGATTAAATAAATTATTATCATTTTTTAAAGTCATTAAATTTTTTTTTTTTTTTTTTTGCGGTACGCGGGCCTGTCACTGTTGTGGCCTCTCCTGTCGCAGAGCACAGGCTCCGGATGCGCAGGCTCCTCGGCCATGGCTCACAGGCCCAGCCGCTCCGTGGAATGTGGGATCTTCCCGGACCAGGGCAGGAACCCCTGTCCCCTGCATCGGCAGGCGGACTCCCAACCACTGCGCCACCAGGGAAGCCCCTAAAGTCATTAAATCCTGAAGTGATTTGTTATTCACCATTAGACAAATAATAAGTTGTTTGTAACAATAATTCAAATATCTTCTTAGCACCTACTTTGTAATAGCTTTGTGTTTTCAATTGGTTGCATGATTATTTTATGGTAAATGTCATGATGTCACTAGAAAATATGCATTTTTCTCCAGGCAGTGCTTGGAAAGTGTAAGGCCAACTGGCCCGAGGCAGGGGAACACAATCAGATTCACAGGTTGCATCAGAACGAAATTCTCCGGACCACCCAGTTCCAGAAACTGCACTGGAGACATTCTGGACCACCCAGTTCCAGGAACTGACCTGGGGACTTTGAACCCAGCCCAGCCTTCCCGCCTTTCGAGGGGCGGGACCAACGGTCCCCCAGGATACCCGAAAAGACCACCAAATAAGGAATACCCTGCGCCCTCCCAGATTCACCACACCCCTTTCCCTTCTTTCCCTATAAAATCTTGCCCAACCCTCACCCGGGTGCGACTTCTCTGGCCCCTTTCTCTCGGACCAGTGAACCTTGCCTGGGAGTGCTCCCTAATAAAGCTCACTTGAAGCTTTCCTCTGTTTAAGTGCCGTTTAAGATTCGACCTTACAGAAAGCAGCTGTTAATATATAGTATCATTCTTAGAAGAGCCTGATATTTCTGAGGAGCTACAGGTATCACTAAATGATCGGGCTCTTTCAAAGGAATGTGAATTCCTATCCAGAGAACCTAATTTTCTGTGCTGCTTAGCCTCAATTACTCCTTAACATTCTTTCTCTAGAAAGAATGCTTCTAGGTAATTACAATACCTGAACGGTGCTTGTCACAATAGATATTCAAAAAGAGGATAAATCTCTTCCCCTCACTTTCTTTATTTTTCATAGGTTAATTCTAACTTTCAACAAATAAAACTAACGTTGAGTTTAATAGATTTATATCTAGACAATAAAAGTATCTGTTACCTGTTTTCCAAGCCATTAACTGACTTGAAGGCAATTTAAAAATGCATAGTATGTATTCTTGGTTGACCATACAGGATTGGACTTTTACAGATTGCCGTGGTTCCCCCTGTTAAAGTGGTAGCCTCCACCAGCTGAGGAGAGAATGGAGCATATTGCCCTTTCAGCCCAGAATATCTATACAAGGAGGAAAATCCCCACATTTATGTATTTCAAATAAACCTATTATATATAAGGCTGGGAATTCTTTGTAAAAACAACAGCAACAACAACAAAAACCTCTTGGAGTTTCCACCTGAATCAAATCTTTGGAACAAATGATGATTTCATTGATTTCTGCATAAGACAATGTTGCAGGTCAAAACAAAATCTACTGATAGCATGTGTTATTTAGCTGCTAATCTTAAGAGAAATCTTTATACAAACTTATTACAGCATAGCTAATTTGCAGCCATGCTTAAAGATTCTTCTTACTGCGCTGTGAAGGAATTCATATTATAGGTTTCTGACATAAGTACGCTAACATTCACTCAGTGTTTCTCCAGGGAAGCCTGCACTTAAATGGCAAATGTATTTGCCCCGAGGCATATGACAATTGTCTTACTCTACTTCTTACATCCTATTTATAGTTGATTCTTCAGACACTTTGAAGTGGTACTTCATTTGGTGGCAATGAAAGATCAATGCATTGATCCTTTTAAGTGGATGGCAGACAAATGCAGCTTGTCTTTCTATTTCAATATCATATAACATCATAGAGCCCTGGAACATTGACACATCACATTTCTGACCAACTTAAGGTCTTCATAATTAAAAAGGAGACACACCATTGGAGAGATACTGCAGGCACTGCACACACTGAGCAGCAGTACTCAAAGTGTGGTCCCTGTACCAGTAGGACCAGCATCATTTGGGAACTTATTAGAAGTCATTGGGTCCCACCCAAACCTACTGCATCAGAAACTTTAGGGGCAGGGCTCAGCATTCTGTGTTTTAACAAGCCCTCCAGGGGCTTTTGATGCAGGCTATAGTGTTATAGTTTGAGAACCAATGATATAGGACATTCCTAGCCAAAGAATAAGACAGATCAGGATACTGAACCCCTGTTAGGCCTGATGCAAATGTGGATTAAAAAATAAGACATGACTGGCATTTGTACTTTCTTCTTGGTTAACTTGATTTCTATTTAAAGTCAGAAATCTATGGATGATAAAATTAAGTTGCTTCATAGGTGAAGCAAATTTAAATAAAGGACTTGAAATGAGGAAATTTTCTGGTAGGGGGTGTATCTTCAGACAAAATTCCTTAACAGGAATCTGGGAATGACATACTACAGAAAGTCCTCATGACATTTCTAAGTTTTACCACTGGGAGAGACTGAAGGACACTGTCATATCTGCCTTTCAGAGGAAATGCCAGTTAAGTGAATCAGTTTGTCAATATCCATAAAATGGCTTTCTGGAAGTTTGATTAGGATTGCATTGAATCTATAGATCTGGTTGGAAAGAATGGACAACTTGACAATATTGTGCCTTCTTATCCATGAACATGGACTATCTCTTTATTTAGTAGCTCTTTGATTTCATTCATCAGAGTTTTGTCATTTTCTTCATATGGATTTTTTATATATTTTGTTAGATTTGTACCTAAATCTGTATATATTTTATTTCCGTTTCTTGTCTTATTTCATTAGCTAGAACTTCCAGTATGATGTTGATAAGCTGTGGTGAGACAGCATATCCTTGACTTGTTCCAGATTTTAGTAGGAAAACTTTGAGTTTCTCACCATTAAGTATGATGTTAGCTATAGGTTTTTTGTAGATATTCTTTATCAAGTTGAGGAAACTCCCTTCAATTCCTAGTTTGTTGAGAGTTTTTATCATAAATGGGTGTTGGAATTTGTCAAATGCTTTTTAAGCATCTCGATACAATCATGTGATTTTTCTTTAGCCTGTTGATGTGTTGGACTACATTAATTGATTTTTGAGTGTAGAACCAGCCTTGTAAACCTTGGATGAATCCCACTTGATCTTGGGGGTAAGGATATTTTTATTCATTCAAGCTTTCAACAAGTATCTGTTGATCTTTTTACCAGGTAATGGGCTATAGAGGTAAACGAAATAAAATTTCAGCTCTTATGGAGTTGATTTTCTTTTCTATTGAGGAAGATGGAGAAAATGTATAAAATGAATATATGTCAGATGGTGATAAGACCTTAGAGAAAATAAAGCAATAGGGGGATAGAATGACGTGGTAGAAGGGAAGGTGCAATTTTGTGTAGAATTCTCAAGTCAGCCTCACTGATAAGCTGACATTGGAGCAGAGGCTCAAAGGAAGAGAGACAGTGGGCCATGCGAGTACCTGGGGGAAAAGCATTGCAGACAGAGGGAACACTCATTTCAAAGGCCCTGAGAAAGCATGCTTGAGAATGCTCCTGGTACAAGAAGCACCCTGAGGATGGAACAGAAGGATAGAGGGGCAGTGTGGGAGTTGAGGACAGAGAGGTGGCAGGGGCTCAGATCGGCCAGGGCCTTCCAGCCTTCATGAGGATTAGGTTTCTCTCTGAGTGAGTTGAATAACCATGAGAGAATTTTGCACAGAGCTAGGACATTATCTGTCATGTATCTTAAAACGATCACATTGGTGGCTGTGTTGGGAAAATGCTCTAGGAAGCTGTTAAACAATCCAGCTAAGAGTGGTATGGCAGGGGCTAGGTGGCAGCTGTGGAGGTGATGAAAAGTAGTTGGAGTCCAGATGTATTTTGAAGGTGGACTGATGGATTAGATGTGAAGGATGAGAGAAGAAAAAGATCTTTGTCTTGAGTAAGGGAAAGATGGAATGCCATTTAATGAGATACTGAAAAAAAACCAACCAGTAGCTTTATTCTTATACCATTAGTTAACAAAAATTCCAATTAACAAATTCATTTCATTTTTTGAAAGTTTTGGGAGAAGACTTTCCTTCTATAAGCTTATATTCCTTTAGTGAATATCTGTAGCCAATACCATGGACTTGAACTCTGGGGCCGGTTCTTGGTAAAGCCTCCCATTCTGCACATAGGAGAGGATAGCTTGTCCATGGTTCCCTGTAGAATAATTGCAAAGGGTGGGTGGGGATGTTAGCTTTAGTGTCTCAGTGGTGCTTATTAAAGGAGGGAGGGAAGGAGGGAGGGAGGGAGGGAGGAAGAAAGGAAGGAAGGCAGAAGGAAGGAAGGAGGTAAGGAAGAAAGGAGGGAGGATGGAAGAAAGTTAGGAACCATTTAACCCCAGCTTCTTAAAGGCAGAGGCATCAGGTCTACTTATGGTCCTCTTGAGGCAGGTGAAGACTTTTCAGTGGGAAAACTAATGTCACAGAGTGATATTATATTAATGTTATGACATATTCAAATGTGTGGACAGACGCTGTCCACACCACAGGTTCAGAATGCAGTAAATTCACATTTAAAACCCTTGAAGTACGATGTATCAAAACTTACAAGATTACATCCTTTTTTCTTAGATGATTTAATTGATAGGCTTGAAGGACAATGAAGGTGAGTTCTGCCATGATGAGCTGGTGTCCATAATGATAAAGACATCGAGTGTACTTGCAAATTCTCTGTCAGTGGATAGCAAATCTTTTGCTACATGGCAAAGTTAATTATACAATTACATTTCAATTGCTTTCAAATGTTTCCATTTATGTGTCCAAGGGCAGTCTTTTACTACAATACAAATATTCTTTCTGTGGCTCCGCGCTGGCAGTTCAACATCAGATTCAAATTTAAGAGCAAAATATGACAATCTTCCAAATATCCTTGGCAAATAATATGGTCACCTAAATTTGTAATATCAGTGACACCACTTATTACACAATATTCTTAATATTACAAACCAACAGAGCTTATACTAATGAAGTAAAAGTCAAATATATGGAATTTTCCTTTTGATACATGGTCTGTGTTATTACCATGGAAAATGATTAAGTATTTCTTGACTTATTGTCCTCAATTTTGTACCCCCCAGAGATATTTGCTTATGCCTGGGAGCATTTTTGGTTGTCATAATTTTGGGGGTGGGGTATGCTAATAGCATCTCATGAGTAGAGGCCAGAGATACAGCTAAACATCTGATGGAGCACAGGACGTTCCCCACAAGAGTTATCTAGCCCAAAATGTCAGTCAGTAATGCTAAGGTTGAGAATCCCTGACTCATGCCATTGCTCATAGCTCATTCCACAGCTCACATCACAAATGCATTCCTTTAGCTGAGCCTTACAGTTCAATCGTTCAACTCAATATTTGAGTGTCAAAGGAAGATTGGCACTATATTGCGTCTCTAGGATGGGAAGAACCCACTAGGTTGAAGTTATAAGATTTACAGTCATTAGCTGAGTTGGAAGACCATATGATTCTTTATTGGAAACTGGCAAGTGTGCCAAATTAAGGCTTTACTAAGAATATCGTGAGGGTTAACGAGTCTTTGAAAGATAATAGTCACCTTTGTGTCTAAGAACTTTATCTATGCATTCTTCTTTTTTTTGCGGTACGCGGGCCTCTCACTGTTGTGGCCTCTCCTGTTGCGGAGCAACAGGCTCCGGACTCGCAGGCTCAGCGGTCATGGCTCAACGGGCCCAGCCGCTCCGCGGCATGTGGGATCTTCCCGGAACGGGGCACGAACCCGTGTCCCCTGCATCGGCAGGCGGACTCTCAACCGCTGCGCCACCAGGGAAGCCCTATCTATGCATTCTTTATTCATTCCAATCCCATGGCTATCTATTCAGTTGAGTGTCAGTTACAGCTAGCTATTCGAGATGCTCCACACACACACATTTTAACTGTGGCTGCCAGATATCAATGAGATTCACAGGCCCCCAATACAATATTCTCCACAAAATATGCCTGATATTTTGAAGACCATCTGTCTCATTTTAATCTAGAATAGGCTCTTCTAAAGCTTTTGCATGCCAAATGACTTTTAAAAAACCAAAAAAGCCTTGTGCTGTGTTAAAAAGTGTTTTTAAATGTTTTTATTGAGATATAATTCATATACCATAAAACCCAGCCATCCGAAGTGTACAATTCAATTTTTTAAGTATACTCACAGAATTGTGTAATTATCACTACAATCTAAGTTTAAAATATTTTCATCATGCCATAAAGAAACCTCATGCCCCTTAGCAGTCACTCCACATACCCCAGCACCCCCAGACCTAGGCAACCACTAATGTACATTTTTGATTCTATAGATTTGACTATTCTAGACATTTCATATAAATAGGAGCATATAGTATTTTTACTACTGGTTTCTTTCACTTAGCATGTTTTCAAGATCCATCCTTTTGTAGCATGTCTCAGTACATTTTTTCTTTACTGTGTCCAAATAATATTCCATTGTAAATATATACATTTTGTTTATCCATGTATCATCTGACCGACATTTGTGTTGTTTCCACTTTTGTATATTGTAAATAATGCTGATAAGAACAAGTTTTAGGGTGGGGGCCCTAATTCAATATGACTTGTGTCCTTATAAGAAGAGAGACACTAGGGGTGGATGCACACGGAGGAGAGACCATGTGAGGACACCTTGATCTTCAACCTCTAGCCTCCAGAACTGTGAGGATAAAATTCCTGTTGTTTAAGCCACCCAGACTGTGGTATTTTGTTATGGCAGCCCTAGATGACTAATATTCCTGGGAATGGAATTGCTGGGTCATATGGTAACTCTATGTTTAACAATTTGCAGAACTGCCAAATTATTCACATTCAAGTCATTGTATGGGTATATGTTTTCTTTTCAGTAAACACTTAGGAGTGGCATAGCTGGTAAGTGTATGTTTAACTTTTTAAGAAATGGACAAACTGTTTTCCAAGGTGGCTATACCATTTTACATTCCCACCAGCACTATATGAGGGTTCCAACTTTCCATTTCCTTGCCCAAACTTGTCATTGTTTTGATTGTAGTCATCCTAGTGGGTGTGAAATGATATTTCATTGTGTGTCTTTTTTTTTTTTAATAGAGTTCATTTTTTTTAGCCATTTTAGGTTCACAGAAAAATTGAGCAGCACGTACAGTGTTCTCAGAAACCTCCCACCCATCTCCACCTACCCCCAAGTCTCCCACTATCAATATCACACATCAAAGTGGTAAATTTGTAACTTGTTACAACTGATGAACCTATTTTGTCACATCGTTATCACTCAAGGTCCATAGTTTACATTAGGGTTCACTCTTGGTGGTGTAGACTCTATACAGGTTTTGACAATATATAGTAGCATGTATCCACCATTGTAGCCATCATACAGAATTGTTTCACTGCCCTAAAAATCCTCTGGGCTCTGCTTATTCATTCCTCTCTCCCCCTCCACCAACCTCTTCATTAGGGTTTTGATGGTTTTGATTTACATTTCCCGAGTGACTAATGCTGTTGATCATCTTTTCATGTGCTTATTGGTCACTTATCTTCCTCAGAGGGGAGATATATGTCAAAGTTTACAGACTTTCAGTTATGAGTATGTACAGTATGATGACCATAGTTAATAATATTGTATACTGAAACTTGCTGAGAATATATCTTAAGTCTTCTTACCACACATACACACAAAGAGTTAATTATGTGAGGTGATAGATGTGTTAATTGTCTTATTTTGGTAATCATTTCACAATGTATATCAAATCATCACATTGTATACCTTAAATATATACAATTATATTTGTCAATTATTCCTCATTAAAGCTGGAAAAAAAACCCCCTTAAGGTTAGAATGGCTACTGTTTGTACTGACTACCTGAGAATCGTATTTGAGGGCAACCATGTTTAGTGATATTATATTGTAGCAATACAAAATATACATGATGTTTTTTGAAGTAATTTTATAGAACTCTTAGACTTCTTAAGATTTTGATGTTTTTGTTTTGAAATAAAAATATTTCTATTAAAAAAATCCTTTGCCCATTTAAAAATTGGATTATTTGTCTTTTTATTGTTGGATATCAGTGCTTTTTAAGGTCCAGTTTGCCTCCAACTGAAAAGGAAAACGACCCACGATTTTGTCTAGTATAAGAGACACACTATAGTGTCTTATCCTGAATGGTAGTCTCCTCAACAGGTTTCACTCTTTCTTTACATCTGGGATCCGCTGTTGCCTTGTGATTTCAGGGCAGAGGCACCACTTTTCTTGGCAGCTGGATTCATAGGCGTCCAAAAGAAACAGATAGCTTTAGGCAATTTTCAATCAATCTTAGAGAGATAATAGTGTAACAATTCGTTCCTGATATCACAAAGAACAGATTCAAACAGCACTTCTTACAATTAAATATGAAACACACAGGAATAGTGCAGTTACAGGAGAAGTGTTAACTTATTTCTCAGTGTTTATTGGCTAGTGCTCTTTAACGGACAGGACGTTTGCAGATGTCTTAGTAACCCACACAACCCTGCTCTGGCGTGGACCGTGCTTACCAGTTATTTCAACCAATTAAATTCAGCAGCTATTTACTGCACACCCAAAGAGAGGCAATGCCTGTTCTGCTGAATTCACTGAATTCTTTGATAAATGTTTAAAAAGAAATAGTTGTACGTTTACTAACTTTTTAGAAAAGGAAATAGCAGCCTCCCTTTTTTGTTATTTATTATTCACTTGGCTAAAGAGATTCTGGAACTTAACACCACGTATTCTCGGAGAAAGAAAAATCTAAAATGGAAAACACCACAGTGCTTCATCTACAAGATTTAAAAGAGCCTTAAAGTTCACTTGTACTTAAAATCTTTCAGAAACGATTTCACTATCTCCTTTGAGAACTCATTTTGTGTTTAAAATTTCCTTTCTCACAGATAATCAAAATCATGCTGGATGCTTCAGGCCTATCCTCCTCTGCATTCAGTAGACTAGCTCCTCCCTGCTGACATCTTATAAGGATGAAATTCTTCACACTTTCTTTGCCTGATAGTATAGTAGCTCCCGTATTCACTTACACAGATGACATGTGATTGCCAAATAAATGGATGGGAATAAAGGTGTTGGTGTTGATCTGATATTAAATAAGAGGAAGCTTAATTTCTCCTTTATAAATAACCCTCCACTCTGTGTAAGTTCCAGTATCTTCTTTCCACATCTTAATGGATATCCTTGCCTATCCCTAGAATGTGTACATGCCACACCAGAGGCCACTAATGAGCCAATGATACTCATAAACTGTCTTTTTTTGGGTGCAATCTTTATTCTTTGATGTTTAAGTCATGGCTAAACACTTTGGGGTATGTTTTCTTAGAAACATTACGATGCTATTTAAAAGTGGTAGCATAAACCCTATCACCCATTTGTTTCCCCAAGGGTAGTGTATGAGTCGGAGTTCAACCAGAGAAACAAAACCAGGACTTATGGCAAGGTATTGGCTTATGTGACCGTGGAGGCCAGTTAGGCAAGTCAAGTCCATAGGGTAGGCTATCGGGAAGGGCAGGCTGGAACTCTCAGGCATGAGCTGAAACTGCTGCTCACAGATGGAATTTCTTCTTCTGGGAAGTTTCACTTCTGCTTCGAAGGCCATTCAACTGATTAAACCAAGCCTGCCCAGGTCATCCAGAATAATCTCCCTTACAGTCAGCTGATTATGGACTTTAATCATATCTGTAAAACACTGTCACAGCAACACACAGTGTTTGGATAACTGGGATTACAGCCTAGACAAAATGCCTCATAAAACTGAGCATCACAGGTGACAAGTATCTCTGTGGTCATAGAGCAGTCACAGAGTATCAGTTTACTTTGTATTCATACGGAGATGGCTTTTGGTTTAAAGTCAGCTGTTATAAGCAACCTCAACCATTTAACTTTTTTTAAAACAAAGTGTAAGATGCAAAATTAAATGGAACTCCTTGTTCTACAGTCCACCAGACTTGCTGTTGCTGCGTGGGTAGACTTCTTTCTACAGTGGGCCTTTGCCTATGATCAATAAAATTGTGTATATAGCAACTTACCACAAACTTGGCTAGAAAAATTTAGCCCATTCCCTGCCTTGTTCTTGATGAGGAGACAATGAAGATAATTTAAAAATGGTCTATTGTAGTTGTTCGCAAAATTTTTGGTCTCAGGACGTTTATGTGCATCAAAGTTATTGAGGACTCTAAAGACCTTTTGTTTATATGGGTTATGTCTTTGTCAGTTTGGGCTGCTACAGAACTCTCTCCAGGGAGCTGCAGACTGTATACAATTTGGGGGGCTTATCCTCTGAAGCTCATCTGGGAAACCTCTTCCTCCCAAGGGCCCACTGACTCCAGGTTAGGACACTTGGGTGGGGGTCTGATAAGTACCCTTTTACGTGATGGTGAATAAACTGCTCTTCCAGTACCTAGACATACAGTTTTAAAACCAAGGAGGAAAAGAACAAACAGGAAGGAAGGGAGAGAGAATTAAACAGTGGTTTACTCAGTAAAGATCTTTTTTTTTTTTGCGGTACGCGGGCCTCTCACTGTTGTGGCCTCTCCTGTTGCGGAGCAACAGGCTCCGGACGCGCAGGCTCAGCGGCCATGGCTCACGGGCCCAGCCGCTCCGCGGCATGTGGGATCTTCCCGGACCGGGGCACGAACCCACGTCCCCTGCATCGGCAGGCGGACTCTCAACCACTGTGCCACCAGGGAAGCCCTCAGTAAAGATCTTTATGGTGATGCTTGAAAGACCAAAGCCATTTAAGTAGGAAACGTGCTAATCTTTTGCTGTATGTATATGGAAAGATCATGAGTAAAAGTAATCCTCCCTTAAAAACAACTCACTGCATAAACTGGATGTCTACTTAATTGAGTCATCGCTAACAACTTGATAGGAAGGCGAAGTGCTATGTAACATCTTTACTTGTACTGTATCATGCTGGTAGACAATTCTCTGGGAAGCTGAATGAGTTCAGGGTAGAAGCGGCCACCTGCAGCATATAAGCAGTAATCTGATTATCAATTAAAAAGTGAAAAGCACTGAGGAAGTTTTAATTAAGCAATATTCCACAATGATGCTTTTAACAGTTTTATAGCTAGCTAATCATTTATAAACATTCTAATACAATAGAGCGAGATCAGGGACTAAAATACATTCCCTTTTAAAACACAGGTTTGCACTGAGCAAAGAAGACAATATTCTGTGACAGCCAAAGGAAAATATACTCAGTATGGTCAACAAACAGTAGTGTTTTCATTTTAGTTGATGGACATTTTTACAAACAGTCTGGAAAAAAAAAAACTGGGTGTAGCACTCATTTGATTGGGAAGCAGGGAAACAAAGGGGCATAAGGTGCCTTTATAATTCTGAGCTCAGAATTAGGGATGTGGCAAATATACATGAAATGGTCTTGAAAGAAAATAAGCGCAGGCCACCTCAGTAGATATACCCCAAATAAATTATTAATAAAGTGAGGAGGAAGTAGTTTCTAAGGAAATCTGGGCACAGATGTTTGCTCTGTAAGACACGGAGAGTTCAGGGATCAGAACTGTGAGACATACAAATCACGGATCTGAAAAGATCCCATGTGTTGAAAATAGGTCCTTGCTCAAAATTGCTCCTTGAATAGGCTCTATCAAGGATGTGGAACATAATAGCAGGTTTATTAGGAGACAAAGATACCAAAGGGGTTTGGAGAGGGAGTTCTTTAAGTAAAGGCTGAAGGTATGGAATATCTGAAAGGCAGAAAGCAAAAGTTACCTAATAATTTAATAATAATAATAGTCACCCATACAAAGAATCATTACACAGATAATGAAGGTTAAATTTTATTTCTATTTTGCAAGTAAAAAGCATATGCTGTAGTACAAAAGATTTGGTTTCAATATAACAAAGTCAGTTTTAATGGACAAAATCAGTCTTGAGAGTCACTGATATTAAATAACGGAATAGGGTTAAGGGATGGTACGGGAACTTCAAAGACAAGGTATGCAGGTCTCTGAAAGGCTGACTGAAGGCATGGGAAAGCTGGAGATGCCAACTTTGGTCCCAGCCAAGTTCTCCTGCTATTTTCTGTACGTGATACTGTCTGTTATTCAACTCAGAGGCAACACCATATACCCACTGTGAGAACTGAATTCCCTTTGGGGTTATCAATTACTCACACAGCCTTCCTCTAAAGGAAGGCTTGCAAGTGGTTCATATTCAAGCCTTACGTGTGATAGTGTTTATATCACATTCACAATGTAACAGAAGTACATAGAAATTCTTGTAAATTATATAAAATATAGAGTTGATTGATCCCACTTTGAAGAAGCATCATTGAGGATTAGATTTCCTTTATCAGAGTAGACAGGTTTAAAACACATTGCTTGTAATGTACCGTTTTAATAACATTTCATTTTTATATTGATATGTCAGTTAGAAATTAAGAAATGGCATATAATTGTGGGATTTCGTTTAAATTCTAGAAAAACTGAAAGATACTTTTTATTCAGCTTAACTAAGGCTGAGGTCTTCTAGCACAGGTGATTTTCGCATTTCTTGAAGATTATCCTGTAGTTTAATAAACATAAAGAACTCAAGCACACTAAATCTTGGGAGGACTAGTAAACGAGAGCAGAAGATTTAAAAGACATCATTTCTTCCTTTGTCTACTTAACAAGGTAACTTGAGTTGATGATTAATCTTGCATTATTAAATTCAAATCCTAAATATTTTGACACGTATTGTTAAGTTTGATAATTGTTTATAAAGAATTTGTGGTTATATGTTGAATTATCAATGTAGAGAGTTTTCAGTTTGTTGTTATTAATATGATATGAAAGGGACCAATCCCTAATACTGTATCCCTAAAACATGGGCCATTCTACTGAGATCACATACAGAGAGAAAAGTTGAAGCTGCAATAGACATAGTAAAGCTACCTGGGTTTGAAGCAAAAGACTAAGGAATTAGGTATATGTATTTCACATTGTATATAAATAAGTCTTTTCAGTCCTAGTAAGCTCACTTCGATTCTTTAAACAGAGATGTGGCCCCAGATCCAAATGCATTTCAGCTAAGGACTCGAACTACCTCATTTTTTTTTCTCACTGGTTCATTAATAAAGCACCCATTTAAGAACAACTATTTATAAGTATAGTGATATTTCAGAGAATATAAAATGATGGAAGGAGGAAACAAAGAAGTCCTTTGCTTGCAGCCAAGATGTGGGGACGAGATCTGAATTTGTTCTGAACAATCATTTGGGAGAAGTGTCACAACAGTTTTGAAGAAACAATAAATGTCTATAAAATATAGGATTCTGTGGTATAAACAATTTTGACACCTTTTGTCGAGAGACCAAAACAAACAAAAAACAACCCCCCCCAAAAAACAAAAACAAAACAAAAAAACAAAACAAAACCCCCAAAACCACGCAGTATGTTCTATGGATCAGAAATTAAATAAATCCCCAAATTTCAATTTACACTAAAATATTTATTTAATTGATAATATTTTACAGAAATAAATAAGAGCAGGTTTTCTCTAATACAGATAGGTATATTTATATATTTATATTTCTTTTTTTTTACAAAATTAAAGCATATCAAATTGTTTTCCCTAAAACTGTAGCGCAGAAAGGAATACTAGGAAACAAAAAGAAATACTGAAATATGTTCATCATTAAATTATAACCATGGGCCTTCTGAATCTCTACAAGGTATATGATTTAGAGAAAGAACATGAGATTTGCAGTCAGGGGACCTTGGCTCCACTGTTTACTTGCTGTGTGTCATAGGCACATTTCTCAATATTTCTGAATCTCAGTTCTCTACCTTTCAAACAGGAATGATATTAATTATATCAACTTCACAGGACTGTTGGGCAAATTAAGCACGCGAATGTATAGGAAAGCTCTTTATAACATGTAAAGAGCTACAAAAATAATAGTTGTTTAATATTTCATATAAAAGAATCAATGCATATCTTCCTTCAACTGAAGAAAATAAGCACCAAAAATGTGTGTGTGTTTTCTTCAGTTGAATTATGTCACCTTATAAACCAGAATAAGAAAATGCACCTTAACTAAGCACCAAAGCCTCTCGGACAAATGTGATCCAGGGTATATTTCTATTACAGTTTTCTGGGCAACTAAGTAGGAGCTAATGAGTCCTGAGGGTCATTTAAAACTCTGAAGGCTCAAAGAAAACAAATCCAGAACATCTGTATTACATCAAACGGCTAGGATACAACAAGCTACTCCTTATTTAGCAATTTCAAAGTCCATTAATTCTTCACAGAAGAAGAAACGCTAGGTTATTATCACTTGCAATTATTTGCTTATGTGAATATGACATTCTCTTGCTCCAAAGATCAAATACTAGTCCTTGAGGAAAGTACTAGTGGAATGAAATAACAAATCCTATCATAAATTTAGATATTAATGATTAAAAGTCTAGTTACACAAGAACATGGGAAAGGAAAAGAACCCAGGACATTAGTATAATAACGATAAAAAAAACCCCTGCCATATTGCCATGTTATAATAATAAGAATTGAAATGATAAACATTGCAATATTTACAGATACATCAATCTTAAAACATGTAAAAACTCAATAAGACAAATTAAAAGTAGAGAAAGCAGTTTAGATAATTTTAAGGAAAGTAAACATTAATACACTTAGAAAGGCTAAAGTTAACTGCTTACACTGATAATACTTAACATAGAATAGAAATACTTAAAGTGTGCCGTGTTTTGATTTTTAGTGGCAAGATACAGAGAAAAGAAATAATTGCCTAATATTAACTTATTGTTAGGAGTTGCATTACTCTAAAGTTACTATTTATGGAGTTACAGTCTACATCTACTCAAAGAATTAGGAGCTAACATAATTCACCATCTTTTAAAAATATCACTAATAAGATATTGGTGAATCATGTGCTAAAGATACTGAAGGCTCTTTCAAAGATGAGATCTAGTTGGTAGAGTATACCAGGTCATGTACAACGAGACTAGTTGACTTACTCTGTTATTCTAACTCTTTTTAAGACTGATCTTACCAAAAGAAAAGTACACATTACCTCTCTTAATTCCCTCAGATAGAGGTACTCTTTGGAACAAAAACAAATATTTTATTGGGAGTGTAAAATTAAAAATCTTTATAGCTATTGTGGAAACAGTATACTGGAAAGGACTCAATAACTACTAGGACACTGTACAACTGAAAAAGAAATAAATTCATTCAACTAAGAACACTGTTTACTGACATCTATTGGATTGTTTAACTTATAACTTTATTCTTTAAACTATGAAAAATTTAAAACACATTAAAGTCTGTGGACTGAATCAAGTGTACTTCATTCAAGGTCTTCAGTTTCTTTGGTAAATAGGTCTGCCAGATCAGCCACAGTCAAGACAGAGGCCTCGGAATGTTTCGCTGATGGGCTTGTGTGACTGCAGGATTTTGCAAGTGAGCAGAATCAGAAAGAAACCCCAAGGAATAAATTATTATATTTGTCTTTATAATAATAATATAAGACATAATAGTACATAATATTATATTCTTATATAAGAACATATTTGTTCTAAGTTTTTGTAATTGAGTTATAGGAAACTCCTGGAAGAAAGTAGGCAATGGGATCATTATTACAACTTGTTAAAATTAGTGAAGATTTCCATATACCATTTTCAAACTTGGTCATAAAATGTCTTTCTCTGCACAATTAATAAAACAAAGAAACAAAACCCCTGCCAGCTAGTACTAAAGCTCTCACCTTACAACTTACCTTCTTGGTATCCGAAGTTAATTTGTTTCAAGAAAAATCCAACAGCTCTTTTAATTGCTGTTTTATTGAGGCAGCTTATATATAAGCACTGAATTCTGTGACATATGGAAACACCACTAACAAAAAGCCTTCATGCTTGAGGCAAAAAGCTCTTGTGGTAGCCTTTCTTTCCCAGACCACGAATGAAAGAGAATTTCTGGTTTCCAATGGCTTCTTTGCTATGCAAAGTACCTCTGTGGAAACAATCCCTTCTAAGGCAATCATCTCTTCTGAGTATATCTTCCAATCATACCTATCTCACAAGGATTCAGTTAGGTATTAGTTTATGTTTCAAAATGACTTTAAAGAAAATTAATTAGGAAATAAATGTTAGGAAGTTTTATGATTCCAAACTTAAGTTTTCAAAATTAAGGCTGTTCTGGTCTCTCTGCTTCTGTTCTGCCTTTGAAATTAATGCCACAATTACCAGCCTAGTTTTAAGCCCAGACCTTTCTACCTGTGTGATGTATCAAGCAGCACTCTAAATTTCATGTTACAGCTATCAGACTAAAGCTTTTAGGTTGGACATAAAGATAGATTTCATTTAAAAGTAATCCAGTGGCAAAGAAATGTACGATAGTTCCTCCCTCCACCCCCCGCCCCAATACACATGGGTGATTTAAAGTATACTAGCTCTGAACTGAAGTTTCTTTAATAGTAGGACAGTTTAAATATTTTTATATATTACAATCCTTATTAATAAACTAAGTCAAATATAGAATGCCCAAAGTACTAACTGGGAAATTTTGGAGAGGTAAAATGCCATACCGTGCTTTTAAAAAGTATTTGCACTTATATCTTCCGGTTGACTAAGTGGTCATCTAGGTGAAGAAGTTCTACACACCTATACAACCTTTTATGAACGGGAAAACTTCTCCTGTCCACTTGAAGTAAACTGTTACGTACCTCCTCTCGGCGGTTTTCAGCATTGCTTGCATTCTTTCTTCTATTGTTGCTTTAATTAAGAATCTGTGTACAATAGTGGGTCTAGAAGGTACATAACAATTATAAGTTTAAAAACACCTTAAAACAAATTAGAACAAACAAACTTCATATATTATATGTTATATTCGTCAGTCAGTTGGTATCTACCGTGGCAGGGACTAATCCAGGTGCTGGTGGGGGCAATGGTCAACAGTGAATACAACAAATGATTTAATCTGAGTGAACAAGTATCTATTGAGGGGAGACACACAAAATAAGATATTTTCAGGTGCAGACAATGACATGAGGAGGGTGACACTTGACTTGAAGCATGACTGATGGGGATGAGACAGCTAGTAAGCAAAGGAGGAGTGGAAGGGGCTTCCAGGTAGAAGCAGCAGCAAATAAATGCAAAGTCCTGGGAAGAGAATGTGCTTGGCACAAGCTTAAAATGTCTGAGGGGCAGAAAGAAGGCTAGCATGGCCAAAGCATGTTGTAAACCAAGGGCAGGGAGGTCAAATCACAAAGGGTCTCGTAGGACATGGCAAAAATTTGGATTCTTGCCATCAGTGGGTTTAATGCATGACTTGAATTATTCTTGGTTATACTTTAGAAGTTCTTTTGGCTGCTGTGTGGAGGACGGACTTTTAGGCAGAAAGTGGAGGCAGAGATGGCAGGTATCTGCATGACTTTCTTTTTTATCTCATTTCACATTTCTTTGTTCGGCTGTTACCTTCTTCATAAGAACCTCCATGCCTTCCTGCCCAGCCGCCTGCACTCTTAATCCTCTTTTCCTTGCTCCTAGCATAGTATATATTTCACTTATCATGCTTATTGTTTACCATTTGCCTCTCTACCAACCCCCTACAACTAGAGTTTAAGCCCTGTGAGGGCATCTCAAGTACTTAGAACAGTGCTTGGCACACAGGAGGAGCTCAATAAAAACTTACTGAATGAACTATGTGGGTATTGATGCAGCTCGACTGTTCAAGCTGGTGATGGAAAGATGAGGCACTTCTAATCTGACTGTATCTGTTTTCTCTGAATGAGGCAAGATCATCCTCAAAGGGGAGGAGGAAGATACAGGAGACTTAAGAGAGTCTCCTCAGAAAGTAGAAAAATCTATTTACTAGGGAAGCATAGTAGGATTGTAAAACAGTGTTGAGAGGCCTTTTTAGACTTGTGGCCTTACATCTGGGATGAGTCCACTGTATGCTTTAGAAGATAATGATAAGAACTCAATGTTTAAAGATATAACACAAAACCAAAAAGCAAAAAAGCCAACGCCCTGCTCCCCCGACCCCACCGCCAAAAACCCAAACCAAACAAAAAGCAATAACCCAATAAGACATAAGTACGTTTCAAATGCTACTTGATAGTACTTTAGAACAAGCTTGCATTTATTACAATTATATTACTTTGCCATATTTTGCCTGATGAACATGTCTCTTTCTTGCTTGAGGTTAAAAGTCATCATTTGCTCTCCCAGCCACTGCTTACAAAGCAGGCCACATTTCTGAGGACGGCATATAAGACCTTGTCTCCTGCCACTCCTCTCCACATACTTTATACTCCAGCAATTTCACTTCTTAGGGTCCCTAGAAATATCATGTTATTTATTTCCTCTGTGTTTCTGCACAGGCAACTCTGGCTGTGTGAGCACCCTTTTCTAGCCCAACTTTGGAATAATTATTCCTTTAAGAGTCAATCTAATGAAGCCTTTCCTGACTCTCTAGGGCACAAGAGATCACTCCCTTCTTTTGTTACCACAGTACTTCTATTATATTTTCTCACACTCTACTATAATATGTTAAATCATGTTTCCTGTACCACATAGTGATCTCCTTGGGGAAACCAATGATGTCTTATGCAATCTGCATCTTCAGGATCTAGCATAACACCTGACATATGGTAAGTATTCGATCAATATTGATTTCATGAGTGCTTAGTATGGATGCATTTAAAAAAAAAATTCAAAGCATCTAACATCCAGGAGGTAATACATCTGAGAGACCTTATAATGGATAATTGTCCATTCTGACATTTGAATAAAAGTAGTACATACTACATAATATCTACTATTAGGATTACTTTGCGCCTTAAACTAAACGAATTGTCTCTTAGAGTGGACCTGGAAGGCTGTATTTCCTAAGGGGAAGAATATATAGAAGAGCTATTTGTTTTCAGTCATGTACAAAATATACCTTCTTTTAAATACAGGCTACTTTAGCCAATCAAAAGTCAATTCTTCTCAAAGTTATGATAGATGCCTTCAACTTAGTAGTTGTCTTAAGTATTTTAAGAAGCTGTTTTGATGAAATGATCAGGGTAGTTTCTAAAGGAGGAGACAAAAATCTAGGAGAATTTGGGGGTTTGCTGCTTGGAGAAGGGAGGGTTGCAAATCTCAAAATGTCTTCTGGTCATCTAATAACACTTGAAAATTTAATACATAAGGAAGTAACTAAAAATGAATAGGTTATGATGAACATAAATGAAGAGTTTAAATGCTGATCTGTATCTTAGAAACTGGAGCAAATATTACTGATGTTAACTTTAGCCCTTACTTTGTTTGTCCAATCCGGTGCACCCTTCCTATGGCCTGAAGCTCATGGGCAGGGTTCAATATGGGCTCCACCAAGAGAACATGAGTTGCTTCGATGATAGTTAATCCATTAGAACCTGTGTGCAGGGGCAGCAGCAAAATATTGATTTGGGGATCATGTTTAAATGCTGAAAGGTTCTCCTAAAAAAGAAAGGTACGTTTAAATTTTAGCTGGATAGTTAAAATTAAGAGCAGTATATTATAGGTAGCTCATGTTAAAATGCCTAACGGTACCCAGGTCATTGTGAAATGTAGTGACTAAGAAAATTAAATGTAAAATTACCAATTTTAGAAAACATAAACTTATTGCTTGACTTTATGAAAAAAAGTGTCACATAACCTCTCTTGTTCTTTATGATATATAATGGAATCACAAGATACATGTATGTGATGTATACAAATTAAATTATATGAGCTTAGAGGAAAAAAAGTGAGAGAAAGAATGCAAGAATGAGTGTGAGGTAAGAGCCATGAATCTACTAAATTTACTCTTGGTGTTTTTTTGGTGTTTGTCACTTAGGTGTGCACCTGTCATTGTGCTGAGTGTGATGTAAGCATAGTTTAACCATACGCAGTTTGCCTAATGCAGTGACTTTAGAGCTTAATCCCAGGGGCAATGAGGCCTCTGTCCATTCAAAAGGTGCGTCATAGGCCATCTCTTCCTATATTAAAGAAACAGACCTCAAATCAGAAGATCTTTAAATATGGTTTGCTATGGGTATAACTGAATAGATGGAAAATAAATGCAATTTCTTTACTTTGCCTTTAAATGTTAATTTTATAGTTAATCAAGAACTCAAACCATGTTTTTGTGGTTTATACGACACAAGACAATAAATGCAAGTAAGCTAGTTACGAGCAGTTTCAATTTGCAACTGAATCCACTCCAAAAAAGCGTAAGTCTTTTGACATACCTGAAATGTCTTAACACGACTGATCTGTGCAAATTCCATGTTGTTATCAGTGAGAGCTTTTGAAATAATGTCTAATACATCTTGCCACTAAGAACACATAAAATAATAGGAAAATAAGTATTTACAAACAGCTTTCATATAACAAAAATTTGAAAAGTGACTAAACCAAAATATCCTTTATACCTCAGAATTAAGTAAACAAAAACTTCAAGTATAATACCATTAATATATTTTGTTCTATACTGAAAGATTTTTTTGTATCAAATGCTGGTTAAAGATAGGGTAAAAAAAATGAGCGTCTTCAGTAAATGAATTATGATAAACATAAACAACAGAAAACAAATTACAGAGTGCTTAATGGATGTGGTTATCTTCCAAAAATGAAAACTAGAAGCTTTACTCAATACCTTTTATTCAATAGTTTATTTTAATTTTCTTTGCCTTAACCAAGTTCATCCATGAAGTGACTTTCAAGGTTAGAGATTCCAATTTAAAAATATTAATATAAGAAAATCCCTAGTAAGATTAATATAAAAACATGAAATGTAGCTATAGGAATTGCCTTGTGAAGCATCATCAAATTTCTCTAAAAATAATTCTATCCAATGGACACAGAAAAAAAATCTAACATGGAGAAATCTATCAGTAATTCTAAATCTCAATTATATTTTGGCAAACATTAACAATTATTTCTCAGATAAAAAGTGATTTGAAACAGAAAGCCACTCCGAGTTAACAATGAGGATGAAAATGTTGATTGTACCGTTGAGAAAACAAGTGCTTTAGCCCCTGGATCTCTCAGCTGGATTCTCATCAGAGTTCTGACCACAGCTTCCACTTTTGTAGAATGGCTGCCCTTTGAACACAAAGAAGAAAACACATTATTACCAAATAAAATCCAGTTAACAGTGGAACGGAAAACTAACATAAAACACTTATTATCAAAACTATATGATAGGAACGTATGTGTTCATCCTTTTTCATTTTGTATCTGCTGCAAATTTTCTTTAGCCTCAAACTGTACAAGATACGGACTTACACCCTGAGAGAATCAAATATAAAAACGCACACCAGAAAGTCATACAGTGATATGACCCTAAGATAAGAGTTTTTAGTTAAGTGGCTGGGTTTTGTAGTTACAAAATTTTGTTACTTTAGATAAGCAGAATTTATATTAAAAACACTCTTCATTTCAGATATTATGGCATTGAAAATGTTCAGAATATAATGAATCAAAACTCCAAAGTAAGCAAATAGTAAAGAATCTAACCCACAAAGAATCCTTTCTTACAAGGGCACTACAATGACAGAGGTACAAATGACGTCCACTTGGACGGAAGCAGATTTATACAAAGCTAGATAAACATTGAAAGAGTGCTTTTTGTACTTTTCCATGACCATTTCCAGGATAAGAGTATGAAAATGAGAAAAAGTGAAGAAATAAGAAAATGAAGAAATAAGGCAAGTGCTTTTGTAGCCTTCATTGAGAAAGTCTTCCTCCTGGAATGCTTTGGGAGATGGTACGACAGGGAGATCAAGGGCATAAGATTTTGAGTGAGATAAATCGAAATTCATCTGCCAGTGCTGCAACTCCTTTAGTTATATAGATTCCAACTTTTCTAAGCCTTAGTTTTCTTATCTGTCAAGCAGGGATGATAATTACATCTATTTCCAAAGGTTGCTGTGATGGTTAAATGAGAAAACGAATACAAAGCGTTTGGCCCAATAGTTGGCAAACAGTAGATACCCAATAACTTACTATCTTTCAGAGACATTAAATATGAGCACAACAATGACAGAGATTATCCTACAAGGGGGGCAGGTCTAACCAAAAAGAAGTAAAAATATTCCCATACTACTCTTCTCCTCAAATCACACCCCCTTACTACTTTTACACAAAGAGACACTAAAAGGTAGAAATATAAACAAAACAAGGAAGAAGGCTTTACTAATTTTAAAGTTACCAACAAAGAATTATGGGAGAAATTTAAAAATTCTCGTATTAAAATCCTGGATCTACATTTATTTCTCTGGATATGCAGACTTTCAATTATACTTGCAAGGTTAAAAAGTATAAGGGACCTACTTCAATCTAAAACTTATCTTAAATAAGAGCAAAATTATTTCAAATAAGAGAAAACAGGAAATTAGCATAATGTGATCATTTAGTCATTTAGACAGAAACTTCCATGTTCCTTGCAAGGTCTCATTTTCAAAGATATCTTCAAGTGAAATACCAGGATAACTATGAATGCTTCTATCAATTAAGCTGCTTCTTACAAAAATTTCAAAAGAAAACAGAATAGTCTTTTATAAGCAACATTCCAAACCAGAGTGCTAACTCTATGAAGGAAAAGACTAGAATATTCTCTTTTATCAAAATTTGGCCAATTCAGCGGTAGCTCTCAGTGATCCCTTCCAAATGCTACAATTCTGAACCATTTGGTCCCAGTCCAGTTACTTCCTACTATGAAAGAAGAACAATAAGGAAGTCTGGAAATCCAAAGCTCTGCTTGGCAGAAAGCTACATGGGGAGTGAGATGGCCTTAATACCCTTTTCTTCCAGATGGACAGAAAGTGGCTATTGAGAATGAGAAAACTGAAGAAAGAAGAGGGTAGCTCATATATGTGTTCCTTGGTTTGAGCAAGCATGCCTTACACAATTTTTGAAAACAAAGCCAAAATGCATAATCCTTATGTTAGACCAATGTGTTAAAGCAGTTTCTCCCAAAGATTTCACATTTTAGACTACTTGAAGACATTTAAATTATCATAAATTATCATTACAAATGTTGCTTCAAGTTACAAGATGCTGTGTTGAAAATACACTGCCTTTGTGAGTCTATTTTAATAAAAATTCATAATATGTTGCTAAATGAAAAGTTAATGCCCTAGACAGTGAAGGATTACCAATCTAAAAAGCATTACTGATCTTTCTAAAAAGATAGGCAGTACAATGTAGGAGAAAAACTGAATAGAAGTTAAATAAGGATCTGGTTTCTGTCCTATTTGCTACATACAGCACAGACACTTTTTGGATAACTTCTTTTTTGGCCGCCCACACGGCATGTGGGATCTTAGTTCCCTGACCAGGGATTCAACCCATCCAACCCGTGCCCCCTGCAGTGGAAGCACAGAGTCTTAACCACTGGACTGCCAGGAAAGTCCTTGGATAACTTATTAAAAATTACAAAAAAGCAATGTATGTTCATTGGACAACTAAGTTAATAGAAGTTTAGGATTAAAAAATTTAAGTCTATTATTTTATGCCTTACTCTCTCTAAACACCACTAAGAATTTGGCATTTATTCTGTTAGATCTTCTTGTGCATTTTAGAAGCCTCTATAAAAATGCACACACACCCCACAAATATTTTTAAATGTGTTTTATAACATGGCCTTTATATTTAACATTGTATCTTGGCAATCTTAACCACGTAGGACCTTTATATATACCTCACCTCAATGGCTGCACAATATTTAGGATACAACAATTTATTAAATATTTGTTTATTAATATATATTTAGGTTGATTTCATTCTTTTTTGTTCTTACAAACAATACTTCAGTGACTATGCTTATACTTATACCTTTGGGTACCTGTGCACATATTTTTGTTGGAAAGGCATATAATGTGGAACTGTTGGTCAAAAGTTAAAGAAAAACTGGTTTGTAGGACCTCTCATATACTGTACATGTTAAATTTATGTTGTAAATATTTTCCTAACTTTCTATATGTAGTTCACATTTAATTGTATAAAATGCAGTAATGTAAGCAAAAGTGCTATATTATATTAGCTTTAGTAACTCACAAATGCTTGATGAATGATATGTGGATTTAAAAACTAAGTATTCCTTTTTTTTTAAAATTAATTAATTTATTTATTCATTTATTTTTGGCTGCTTTGGGTCTTCATTGCTGCGCCCTGGCTTTCTATAGTTGCAGCGAGTGGGGGGCTACTCTTTGTTGCTCTGCAGCATGTGGGATCTTCCCGGACCAGGGCTCGAACCCATGTCCCCTGCATTGGCAGGCAGATTCTCAACCACCGCGCCACCAGGGAAGCCCAAAACTAAGTATTCTTTGACTTTACTACTTTATTAGACTTTTCTATGTTTGTTTGACATTTAAATTTGTCTTTCATAAGGGAAAGATGAGAGATTTTATTTAGAGAAGAATAGCTTTTTCCTCAATTAATTGCCCTGCCATGATTCTATCTAGTATGATTTCATATGATATTATATCATATCTCAGAGTACAGTATATTCCTGTCATTTATCAGTTGATATTTGTTTGAAAACAAGGACCAAATGGCATTTACTTTTATATCACCTAGAGCCTAGCATGGTCCTTTGTAAATAGTATACACTCAACCAGTTTACTTAATGTAAAAATTTTTAATATGTATGTTTAGGCTTCTCAATCCCAAACACACCTGAGTAAAACAATGAATAAACAAAATAAAAATAAAAGCGGGTTAGAATACAATTAAAAACTCTCAACATATTTTTTTGGTCATTCAGAATGATTAACAACAGGCAAATCAAATCTTGCAATTAATCTCTTTTATAATTGAGATTATAAAATTATAAAAGCTAGAGAGACTCAGACAAGAGCAGTCTTGAAAGATGAGCAGATTTAATCTAACACAAAGCAGACCTGAGGTGGTTTTTGGATTAGTACTGTGTAATGAAATCACTGGAACTGGTCTAAAAAGAAGGTGCCAGTTGGAGGGTGGTGCCATCTCATTCTGGTCTATCAACACTCATTTTTTTCCCTACCTACCAGCAGTGATAGGAGAGGTTAATAAAATCAGCAAACCCTGTGGACTTTTATTTCCAATCTTTAGAATCAGAGATACCTACCACATTAGGCCTCTATTCTTAACTTTTTTCTCTCTTCTGCTTGTGTTTTTACACTTCCAAGTGAAAAGCAAAAGTCCCCAAATAATACTGAAAAGACCATGGTTGGTCTAAGAGCAGAGTAATAAAAGGGATCAAAGGGATCAAACCCTCTAGCATTTCAGGTGAGTTCATGTTGGATTATTCAAATCATTCAACAAAAACTTTCTGCGCACATAAATGACAAGAACTACACTAGGCACTGAATATACAATGATGAAAAGATACTCCCTTATTCTCAAATACACACAGTCTAATGCATGTTACAGAATATGGAGAAAAGCAAAGGATAGTTTTATACTGCTGGGCTGGCCTGGAAGCGACTTAAGTGAATGCTTTATTATACCATCTTAATAAGCATTATGCACATTCTACTGTTCCTTTTAATGTTTCTTTCTATCTCAAATACATAAATGAAGTTTGGCTCAGATCTGTCAGTTTCTGAGACGACTACTCAATGTGGTCACTGCTACAGAAAAGAAATATTCACTTCGTTAAAAAGATTAAAACAGGAAGGAGATGGGTTATATCTATATAGGAGAGGATCACAGAAAAAGCAAAAGAGATATGGATGAGGAAAACAGAGATATCAATCCATCCCTGTGCAAGGTGTTAACAGAGTATGAATATTCTCAAGACAGGTACACTGGCAGCCTTAATCCAACCCAGTTTATGTTTTAGCTCTATCAGCAAACACACAGGTGCAAAGTTAGGCTGGAATTAGGGAGGGGGGGGTGCATGGAAGAGAAATCCCCCAAAACTGCTAGATCATTTCATAATATATTAGGCTGACAGAGTTGGATTTAATTATAAGCAGCTCTGCCCTCTTCTGAAGTTCCTGTCCCTTTCCTCATTTCTATCCTTTCTCGGTAGTCTCTTCAGTTTTTCCACATGTATATCTACCAACCCTACTCTATGATTAATGCTTGGTTTTTCTTCATGTTTCTGAAACATCAAAGACCAAGGCCCAGCTTTGGAATGAAGACCCATCATCTGTCCTCTGCCCGCCCCTGACTGTATCTTTGTGGCTGTTCTCTCTGAGGCACTAGCTCTCTCTAAGGCCAACTAGGGAACTATGAAAGGAGACATATAATGTGCTACCACTCAGATCAAGTTAGTGCCTCTCCTGGTCTTCCTCTCATGAGGTAAGCAGCCAAGAGCATTATAACACTTAACACTGAAGGAAAAGGATGGAATTTTCCTTCTTTACAACAAAAGAATCTTACAAAATGTTCTTTATGAAGATCTTTGCTCCCTTGCTTGTAATTTAATGAACAAAACCAAACTAGATCTCAAAGCTACACATATAGGTCTTTCCCTTTCTGGAAAATTAAGTACAAAGTTAAAAGCTCCAGACCACTCAGGCAGTCAAGGCAATGAAAAATCAGTAGAGATCCATTAGCAATAAAGGCCAACAAAGAATTTCTCATGAAATCTGGCCTAGAGGTTGTCTAATAGCATAGCTAGAAATCAGAAATGTCTCGTAGCCTCTTATCTGCACTAAATAGGTGCAACTGACTTATTTTTATCACAGAGTTAAACTTGATTGGAATAAGCAGCTACACATTTCCAGGCTCTTGCTAAAATCTGAGAACCTAAACTTTGAGTTAAAAGCTGTTAAATGTGTTAAAAGGATGGAAAATTCAGTTTTGTTTCTATTTCTATTTTCTATTTCTATTTTGTTTCTATTTCTACTCAGGAGATGAAGAATTCTAATGAAGCAATCAAGTAGTATTTGATTTAGACTTTGATCAACCCCTCTCCTCCAAAATAGGTCTAAATATTTTACCAATGCATCTTAGAGTGAGGTAGGGCTTTTTTCTCTGAAGTCTTGTTATTGGGGAAAGAGGAGGGAACAACAGGAAAAATCCATGAGTATAGCATAGAAGACATACTGTAGCTGGCTTCACCCTATTCCCTTCACATGTATTTTCTATCTGTTGAGACTCCTTATTTAGGGAAGGAAGGAAAGGAAGGAGAACAGTTATGGCACCTCGCAACTGTAGCAGCAAAGCACTACTTCCACTTGATGTATATAAATAAAAGAAAAATAGTGCTCTCTATGACTGGAAAGTTATTGTTGAAAACTGGGAACTCTGAAGCAGGGCTTGGCAATCCATGACTCTGAACCAACGGTTCGTTACCCGTTATATCGCTTCTTCACCAGTCTAGTCCTTCTTCCTTTGGCCCCTTTTATTTTCTCTGTTTGTCTAATCTGTCCACATTGCTCTCCCACTCCTTTTTCTTTGTAATATATATGGATTCTCATGGTCATGCTCAGCTCCAATGGCAGAATTAAGGGCTAAAGTGGCCACTGTGTTCTGAAGAACATCAGAAAAAAGTCAACACAGTGGAGACAATGAATGTACTGAGTCTTATTTTTCATCAAACATCAGAGAGAATATTCATGTTTATAGGTTACTTTATGTCAACAGGCAGACTAAATCTTTAGGGATTTTATAGATACTATATATTTATATATTATCTTTAATGTATCTTTATAATATATTAATATATGATATATTAGTATATATGTTTATATATTATATATATTCCATACATATTCCATACATACACACTAATATAAAACATGTCAAATAATGTCTTACAGTATGGGGGTTGCCAGTCACTTATGACTCTAAAGTGAAGGCAGAATGAAGTCATTTTCAGAAGTGTAAAAACTCTGATTTTCCGTTCACATGCTTATCATGTTAAAATTTCTTGATGCAGTAGATCACAGCGAAAAAAGAACTGTAGAATGAGGATTACATGAATAATGGTGCCAGATAAGGCTGACACAGAAATGAAGGAAGCTAGCTAAAAAAATGAGAACTTCTACTACACTGGGGTACTCAGAAGATTCTTCCTTGAAAAGCGAAGTTTAAATGAGAGGATTAGGATTACATTCCTTTCTGCATGACTTCAATCACTCTGCTTGGTTCTCTAATGAAAAGTATTTATATTATAATATTGTACACACCATTTACTGATTTTTTTTTAGATATGGAAGTCACATCTACAATTAGATAACAAAACATGACAGTATAAACATTATAATATAAAAATGATACTGTAACAAAAATTAGAATGTAGAAGGGAAAAGAAAGAATGAAGGAAGAAGAGATGCACGAATTTCCTCCTATTTTGACGTGAGGACTATTAGCAGATACTGTCTACAGCTAGTACTTCAAGAAACAAAATTTATGTATATTACTGAAAGTCATAACTAAAAATAGAAACTGGCAATAGAAATAGGCAAAGAAGGAAGAATGGAGAACATTACTTTTCACTGTATGCCGTTTGTTTTATTCTGAATTTATGTTTATGCTTTTGTGCAAATTACTTCTACTAAAAAATAATATTACACTTTTTGTTTACCCTGATTTCTTACAGATGAATAAGGGTTTTAGGGGAATGGGTGGGAGGCTTGTAATTCTGGGACCTTTTAAGCTTACTACATTAGTGATACAATTGGGACTGTGTTTATCACAAGTGAACTGGTGTTCTGAATTATGCCGTTACCCTAGTGCTGCATGCTATTGTACCTGCAGTACCTCTCACTGCTCTAGGGTCAAATGGATGCCTAACCTGTGCTAGCTGCCCTGGATAAGAAGTTTCAGCCTTGTCAGAAATGGGACAATCACATCTGAAACACAGCAGGGATAACATTTAAATCTTCCAGTTATTACTTGTATTGGTTTTTTGCAATCTTTTAAACCTACTACAAGAATCAAAGATCCTGAGATTAGAGATTTTTTTGAAGATTCATTTAACTGAAGAACATCACTTTAAAAAAGACAAATTTACACAATTTAGCTCCGCTTCCCCCCCCCCCCAAAAGAACTATGATCTCTAATCAGTTGTATGATAGATCATAGATTTTTCTTTAGGTTTCCTTGCTGATATGTAACTTGATCTGTTTCCTATTGTTTAGTATAGAAGAAGTCATTTCCTGTCTTAGTACTTTCTGACTTTCATTACTTTTATTCTGGACTTTTCCTTTTGAAGCAGAGCTAACTCTTTCAATTTGCCTGTGCTGTCCATAGTAGTTCCTGCTGAGTAAGATCAGTTAGCATTGTTTTATTTCTGTCTGCACCTGTTCACCATGCTAAAAATCCATGTTGATAGTGACAGATACAATTTAGTGCAGTTACACAGCTTGTATGATTGATCTCACAAAGTAGGAATACTTTTCAAGCATATGCCTGGGTTGGGTTCTTCACATGTTACTTGAATAAAGTTCAATGGAAACTCCATCCAGGCAGCCTATGTGGGAAGTTTTACAAGTGCACTTAGCCACAAAAATATTATCCTGTTGTTTAAAATACTTTGAATGATTATTTCCAAGAGATAAAGTTAGCAACTGCAAATAAGTTAAAAATTTTACCTGGAGCCAAAGGTTTTTGGGGATATTATATGTAAATGCTAATCAGTGGTTTACTTGTCCATCCATCCATCCAGCCAACCATCCATCCATCCATCCACTGAGTACCTCTTACATGCCAGGCATTGTTCTAGATACTAGGGATACAGTAGCGAATGAAACAAGTCCTCACCTCATGAATAATGTCTTTTCCACATTTTAATGGAGTTTACACTCCACACAGTAAAAGTGTTCATAAAAATAACTTATAGTTTATATCTTAGAAGTCTTTACTGTATGTTCAATTTATTGCAAGCTATTGCTAACTTCAACATGAGACTCACTAACAGTTCAAGAGCTAACTTGGCTGGTGAATAGAAATGGTTTTTTGCAATTATATTTATTCATGACATTTTCTAACAAAAACACTTAACTGTGTTATAAATTTACCAGTTAATATTCATGTATTAATATTACACTATACATTAATATTATATTATACATAATATTAATTTACCAGTTAGTATTATAATATCACATATCTCATATGAAAATATTTAGATAAGCATATTTACCAAATTATTTTATGTCAATTTTAAACTCAGTCATAATTTTATAGTTTTATTCCACCCAGATATTTTAATTGTATTTAGAAAGTACAAGACAGACTTCACAAGTCACCTTTGAATCAACTGAACAAAAAGTCAAAAAGAAAAAAAAAAAAAGAAAAAGAAAAGAGAAAAACAGAAAGGAAACAACAGGATTCTACACATAGTAGAATATGACCCATGGTATTACTAGGTTTCTCTGAGAGTTTTAATGTAGAAATACAGTATTTTTTTCCTCTACAAAAAGGCTGTATAAAACATCTCTACTAGCAATAGATTTGCTTGTTAAAAATGTAGTTTCCTGGACCAGATCCGAGATCTAACGAGTTAAAATTTATGGGAATGGAGCCTGAAAAAATTCTTTATTTTAAAAAGCAGACCACTTGATTATTAGACACTCAAAAGTGTGAGAAGATGAAGCACTGTGGTGTGTGTGGGACAGGTGGGAAGGCTTTGCTATGGCTATATCCATGTATTTTCTCCTGGATAGAAACTTATGACATAAGAATCGTGTCCATTATGGGGTCACGGTTTCCACTGACAAAAATGCTTTGTATGAAACCTAGCCAAACTGAGGACCCGGGGAACAGGCCACGTGGGGCATATGTTCTGCCAGGAGGCCTACTTCACCCTCTAAAATGCCTGGCAGCTGTCAGAACTTGCAGGGGGAATTTTGTTTACTTTGTGAAATGCCCAGTAGGTTCCAAGGGTCATTCAGGAATACTGTCACACTGCTGTTAGGGTAGATAGAGTCTTTAACTTAAATGCATCCACTAACTCAATAATGAACATTTTACTCATTTTACTTATATGGTCAGTCAATAGGATTCCTTACATTGTGAAATACCAGTAGAAAAAAATGTCTTATATTATTTAATTCTATTTTTATGTTCTCCAAATATCTTTTGTCAGAGATCAGCTATATGACTAAGCACCATGTATGATATTACACTGTTCCGAGAGCCTTGACATGAATGCTTAGAGTAAAATAAACATTTCAGATAAAAACTTTAATGAAATGAAAAATTAATTCTCAGGAGTGTTTAATAAAAATCAGGGATTGGATAACCAACAATAAAAAAGAACCCCTAAGTTTAGGAATAGTATGAACTAATATTTATAAAATTTCAAAATAATGCCTTCATTATTCATATAGAGTCATCTTTATATCCCTCAACTCCAAGAGAGATGATGTGACCATTTAGTGGGGTAGTTTCAGATGGTCAGAGTACAGTGAGAGTCTGAGAAAACGATAAGCACATGCTTTAAGGAGAAGGTGGCAGAAATGTGACAGGCAGCAGAAGGCAGAAGCGGCAGACAGAAATGGTGACAGAAAACGAAAGTTAATGTAGGAAGAAGCAATGTGAGAATGTGGAAAAGTGATAAAACTTGCTTGCATAGTAAGTACAATATTCAGTCATGTATTTAATGAAAAGGAAATGTAAATATTTATGCATCAAAAAGAGAAATTAACTTTAGTGAATTCTGTATTCTTTTAATTTTTTTACAAGATCCTTCAATTAATTCATGTGTTTATCAATACCCATGAAAGACAGGAAGAAGTCAGAACATAATAAACAGTATTTGTACAGATATCCCTGTTCCAACAGGACAGCAAATGTAACTGTCCTGATCTCTCTCCTGGGTGTCTAGGAAAGCTGCCATAAAATGAACAGGTGTTTGGGTTTGATGGGCTCAATGACTCAGTTTCACAGAGGCTGTGCTGTTTACTGGTAGCCAGAGCAATCACTTCTTAAACCTTACTGCATGAAGCCTGACACAGCAGTTCTTTCTTATGCTCGTTCCCCATACTGTGATGAAAGCCTTCACCTAAGGGTCAGCAGCCCTGCTTAGGCCGTGAATGCTATCTGTGGCCCTTGGGATGCTTGAGGCCAGATGAAAAGATAAAAGGGAAGAAGAAAAGGCTAAAAAAAGACTTTTTATGGGAAGGAAAAGGAGAAAGAAACTATAAGAGTAGGAGGAAAAGGGGAGGGGGGACTGAAAAGGAAAGCAGTTCTTTGTGTGGTGAATAGGTTAAAGTATACTAACTCTGGACATTATATACCGTCCACCTGGACCACCTATTCAACATTCAGATCTCATTGGTTCAGCTTCTACCACCTTTTCTCCTCCACCTCACTTGAGTCACCCACTTCTACAGTCACATCTGGAGTACCGAAAACCTGTCCCTCTGGAAAGAACTAATACAAATATCATATGATATCACTTATATGTGGAATCTAAAAAATGGTACAAATGAACTTATTTACAAAACAGAATCACGAATGTAGCACACAAACTTATGGTTACCGGGGGTGGGAAGGGAGGGGAGGGATAAATTGGGAGATTGGGACTGACATACACACACTACTATATATAAAATAGATAACTAATAAGGACCTAATCTATAGCACAGGGAACTCTACTCAATTCTCTGTAATGACCTATATGGGAAAAGAATCTAAAAAAAAAAAAAGTGGATATATGTATATGTATAACTGATTAACTGTGCTGTACTCCTGAAACCAACAAAACATCGTAAGTCAACTATACTTCAATAATAATAATAATTAAAGATCTCCTATTCTCTGATAAGGACCCCTACCCTTATAGCTTGGTTGTGCAACAGCCCAACCTACACTTGTTAGTTATTCGATTTCAATGAGATCTCTACTTTCTCTCTACATATCAACACTCTCCCTGTCTTTTCAAGAATCTTGTATTACGCATTATCCCTTTTCTCTCCTATATCTTCAATCTACTCTTCTTTATTGAAGATTAAACATGCTCAAGAATCTTTTATATTAAACAGAATAAAACAAAAAACACAAAGCCTTTCTGCACTTCATATCCCCTTCTGGTTACAACACTCACTTTTCTACTTCACAGCTAAATTTATGAAGTAGTTGGACATTTTTCTCTCTTGACCTATTCATTTCCTGTTCACTTCTCATTCCCTCCCGATCTGCTTTTTGCTAATACATTTCCACTGAAAGGGCTCCTTTCCAATGACCTTCAGTAGCCAAATTAGTCCATCTTGTAGCTGAGCCACCTTCAGCATCAAGGGAAACAGCTGATAACCGCCTCCTCCTTGAAGCCGAGTTTCCATTGCCTCTGTTGGCAGCATGTTCTCCAGGACTGCCTATGCCTCTAGTTGCTCTTTCTTGGTCTCCTTTTTCAGCTCCTCTCCCTTTATTGCATTTTTTTAAAAAGCTATGGAGTGCTGCAGGACCTGATCTGAAGCTAAATTTTATGTTTCTTTCCTTAGGCCAGCTCATACACTTTCATGGCTTCAAAGATCACTTATGCCAATATCTCTGAATTTTCTCTCTCCAGCTCCATATATAAACACTTTGCTGGAAAGTTCTATGTGGATGTCTTCGGCACTTCAAATATCGTATATCTAAATGTACCCTTCTTCCAAGTACCTTATATAGTTAACTGTACTTTTAGTCACTTGATTTTTCACATCAGAAACCAGGGGTCACCTACGAAATCTCCCTCTTCATCATCAACCCCTCCGATACTGTATCTCATTCATCAACTCTACTCCAAACATCTCCTGAATATATGTACTTCTTTGCATCTCCACTGCCACCAACCTAATCAAAGCCACCATCACTACTGTTGTAGCCTCCTAAATTGGTCTCTCCAAATTTTTTTCTACTCTAGTCTTTTCTATTCCTGCTAATCTAATTTCCATACTGTAGCAAGAGGAATCTTTTAAAAATCCAAGTCTGATCATGATACTCCTCTGCTTATAACATATAACATGTTAATAGCTTTCTTTACATGAAAAGAAAATTCTCAGATGCTCAGATGGCTCTTCAGTATCTGGCCCCTCTTTGGATTCGACTCATTTCATTCCATTCTCCTTTGTGTTTTCTACACCGCAGCTACTCAGTTCCATTTGAGTTTCTTCTTGTCTCAGACCTATTCACATACTGGGATTTTTGGTTGTTTGTTTTTTCTGTCTTGCAGCCTCCTCCCAACAAGATCACTTTTACCCTCTCTCAGGCTGGCTGATCCATTCATCCTTTAGACATCTACTTAACTGCCATTCCCTCAGAGAAGCCAGGTTTGATTTTCTTTTGTAGTGCTTATCACGTCAATTATTTGCTTAATGTCTGTGCTTTCTGCCTCAACTCAAACTCCTTCCCCCGACTGCCAAAATGTAAAATCCATGAGGGCAGCAATCATACCTGTTTTATTCATGAGTGTGTGTTGCATCTGTGAAGCCCAGCACACTGCCTGGCATACAGTATGTGTCCAGTAAACATGTACGGGAAGAATGAATGAATGAAAGTTCATCCCAACTTTGGGATTCTGTTTACCTCAACACACTTGAGAGCACTGTGACTGATATTTTCAGGTTTTACTCAAATGACAGTGGGAATAAATAGCAATTAGATATTCCTTAATGGAACTCCAGTGTTCTCGGGAGAGGGCATCCTAACAACTGCCTAACTCCTGGCAGCTTCAACTTGTGGTTAATTCTACTCACAAAATACAACCCTGAAAAATAAGTGAGCAGAGAGCATCAGGGACCCAGAAGGAGAAGAAATGAATGAAAAATATTCTACTACCTCTTGCTTATGAGCCAGCTGCCCCATTCTCCCAACCACTCCTTCTGGCCTATATTCCCTACTATACTCATACATTGAGTTGTCCATTGTCTAAGTTTGGTTAGAGAGAGAGAAAAAAAAAGCATGCTTAAGTAAAACAAAGAACAAAATAGTAAAGGCTTCTCATTAAATAAATACCCCTTAGGCAGAAAGTCCAGTTACAGATCCTATTTGGATTTTAAATTATAGTCTTATTTCTTAAAGTTCTGAAGGAAGCATGGGAAAAAAATAAGGAAAACAAAGCGAAGCTTTGGCTATACTCTGAAATACCAACCCACGCCGTCTAAAAGTGCACTACCTCCTCCTTGTGACAGTCTTCACTAACTTCAATAATCAATTTATTTTATCCTTCAATTTGGTGGGGCACATCTTTTTTTCCTGATACCCGGGGCTGAATGGAAGAATGAAGAAAAAGAAACCTTGAATTTAACCAGAGCTCTATCAATTTGTAATGGACAGAAACACTGCAAAAATAGTAAGGGACTGGAATTCTAAGATGTTACTTTTTTTGCCACGATGGGCATAACTATTACTAACTAACTATGCCTGAAAAAGCTTTCTTGTGTTCCTCCCACGAGGAACAAGTAGACGGTAAAGCTGAGGATTTCAGGCAGTGTATCTACAGACAGACAACAGTGGTTGCTCCATAGTCACTGGGCCAGGCTTGTTCTGATTTTGATGCTCTCACGGCCAGATACTGATTCCTATTATCTTGCTCTGACTATGCGTCTACATGTTCTTAACTGACTTTACCTTCACAGGGATATCCTCTTCCTGGCTGGCTTTCTCTGAGGTGAAGACATACGAGATTTCTTTATGAGATGTGGTCTGGCGGCAGATGGCACACTTAATGGAGCTCCTGTGAGACCCCACGCTGTACTGTTCGATAATAATTGAAATGCATTCATTACAGAAACAGTGCCCACAGGTCAGTACTGCCCACTAAAAAAGAAAACACATAGAATATGCCTCAGTGAGATGCTATCAAAGATGCCTTCCAATCTATAAACATATTAAAAGGAGAAGAGAGTCATAATTTCATTTCCTAACTATTTCATAATATAAATATCCTTTAAGTCATAAAAACTAAGTTATACTTTTAAACTAACTATTTTTTAGTCCAACTAGACTAAGCTTTCATAGTCTTTAGTTCTGTTCACCCTAACAGGAGGATAATAGTCAGTCATCATTATTTGGTAAGATGCTCGTGTTCTCATTTCAGCATTTAGGAAAAATGCAAATTACTCTTCAGCACTCTCACAGAATAGACTGACTACAACATTAATTTGGACATAATGTCATATTCAGTATGTTCTACACAACTTAGTAATAAGCAGATTTACATTTTCACATGTTAAAGCATTTATTATATAGAAAATGAGATGGAAATGTTAAAGATAATAAAATTTCTGAGACAATCTAGTTGCGTGAATCTCATCAAAACTAAAAGCAAAGAAGAAACTACTTACACCATGATCCTTTCCATTTTTATAGTAATTTTTATCAAAATGTTTTTATCACTGATTTTTAACAGAAATTGCCAGTATCTGTAACTACTATTCTTCTCCTCCACTACCAATCTGTCCTTTTAAGATTTATTATCAATAAAATATCCTTTAAAATCTTATCTTCTCTATGAATCGTGGAAACTAAAAGATATGTTCTTTCTGATTATTGCTGGTCAGAATACAGAACTCATATATTTAGGCTTCTACTCTCAGCTCCATAGAAAAAAGTGCCAAGGACACTTTTACTCATTTAATAGTAATAGACTTATCTTTCAAAATTTGAAAAGCAGTGAATATACCGATATTACATATATTTATTTATCATACAAAGTAGGAACTTACAGTATCATAAATCACATTTCATAAAGTAAAAATAAGAATCTCTTTGAGGAAAACTAATACAGTTCCATTAAGTTTATAGACATTTGTATACTAATATTCACAAAGAAATATACTTAATTGATATAATAGTCTTCTAAAAATCACATATGAATTCCCTCAGGACTGCTGTTATTTGCCTTTAAATCCTGGTACTATTAGACAGTAATAATGTTAATTAAGAACTACGTTACTATACCTTTGTCATAACTTAAGTAAATCTGTGTATGCCGTATTATATTTCTGTACAAGTACCAAATAACCATGGTAAACTGACAGACTCAAGTGACTGGAAATAATACTTAAAATTATTCACCTTTAATGAAAAAGATGGGGCTATTCTAGAAATATGTTTTCACCTATCACTTAAGGGAAAACATTGCTCAAACATATTTGGCACTAAGCCTGTCAGTTAACCTTTGGCCCTACCTTTCAGACAGAGGTACTATTTGCCTTGCATGCAAAGTTTAAGGGTGGGGCGAGTTGTATGTAAAAGCCTTTGAAGACTGTAAAGTATTTTACAAATGCATGTAATATTTATTATAATTTCACCTGTTTTCCCAGTTGCCGAGCACAGATTGGACAAGGTTCTGGATTAATACCTCCTGATGTTTTGTCCTGAGACTATCCAAAAAAGAATTAAAACATATATTAGTTATATTTTAAAAGCTGTTACCTGTTTTACAACTCATTTATAAAAGTAAATGTTGGCAATTAAAATAATCTAATAATTGAGATGACCTAATAATTCATATATTAATACTATCATTCCTGGGATTTACAAATAACATTTATTTAAGGTGTGAAGAAAAAAATGGACTCAATTTTTAACAGTTTGTTAAAGTTATATTACTGTATTTGTGATTATGATAGAAGGCAAAATAAAAAGCAAAATATGATATAATTTACCTAAATTCTCAAATTTTACTTTCATGTTAGATATATTTTTTTAATAAAGAAACAGAATATTCTGCATGTCCACTTGGCATGGGATCAAAGACATTGGGAAGAGGCAGCATTTATTCACATAATCCTTATTAATACTGATTTCTTCTCCGTATCCTTTTTCTAATCTCACCAAGGCAAAGCAAATAATTAGAAACCAGAAATATTACTGATTTGAGACCTAACTATGCCTGGAAATTACGTTGAAGTATAATAGCTTTTCAAAGTCTCTTTAAAAACGGAAAGATTTCCAAAAAAGTCATCAAACGAACAGGTTTTAAAACTGAGGAAAACAAAGGAAAGTAAATTAGACTCATAGATTACTAAATTGTTCTTGATTATCCTTTGACTCTTATAAGCAGAAAAAAAAAGCTAAATTGTGCATGGATTCAGAAGTTCTAATGGTTAAAACAATTCCATTAACTATAATGTAAGTACGCAGCATTTAAAAAAAGTTGGACTGAATTATTCTTTTCCTCTGTTAATTATTGATTTGTTTCAGGTAACACAGCAAACCACCTAAAACCTTAGTGGCTAAAAAAACATGAATTTCTCCTGATGCTACAGGTCACCTGGGTTACTTTGGGATGCACTGATTTGGCTTGGGCTGGATGGTCCAGGACGGCCCACACTCATATCTAGCAGTTGGTAGGCTAGCTGGTCTGGGGAGAGGGCTAAGCTGAGGTTTTTGCTCCTCAAGAAAGGTAACCTGGGCTTCTTCACATAGTCTCAGAGATCCAAAACATGACACAATTGGGAGAACTCCAAAGTGCGTGGACTTTTCAAATCTCTGTGACACAAGGCCAAAAACAAGTCATCTGCCTAAGCCTAGAGTCAGTGTAGGAGGGCATTAACCAAGAGCAAGCACGCAAGAGAAGGTATTACTATAGCATTTTGTAAACAATCTACCAGAATTTACAATACCTCTTCTTTTCTAATTTACTTAATGTAAGAATTAGCATGTTTTCCATAAAGGGCATGATTGTAAATATTTTAGGCTTTGTGGGCCATACGATCTCTGCTGCAACTCCTCAACTCTGCTATTATAGCACAAAAGCAGCTGTAGACAATACTTAACGAATGAGTATAGCTGTATTCCAATAAAACTTTATTTACAAAAACAGGTGATGGGCTGGATTTGTCCTATGCTTAGTAGTTTGCAGATTGCTTATTTTCTTTCATTTATAGAGTAAATATTATTTTCTTATATTTTTTGCCAAATGGGTTTTCCTACATAGATTATATCCTTGGAATTTTAATTTTTAAAAAAATAATTCAACATATAGAGGAGATCAACTTATGTTCCATAACTAAAAGAATCATCAACTATCTCTTAATTTTGACTCTCACATTTAAAGTACAGAAATCTTGTATTTTAAAAACTCATGTCCAGAAATATCAAGAATATTTTTCCGAATGTTATTTTTCTATAGCTAGCATTTTGAGAGATTGACTTGAAGTTCTTCTCTTTTTTCCCCTGCCAAAATAGTAGTCATCATTATAATAATAGTGATAATATAATAATATTAATAGTGTATACCTAGAAAGTGCTTAATAAACCAGTAAACACTTTAGCACTTACATATATTAATTCATTTGATCCTCAAGAGAGCCCTACAAGATAGTGTTACTTTTCTCATTTTACAGATTGGACAAAGAGAAGTAAATAACTTGAATAAAGTCCTATATCTAGAAAATAGTGGCATCATGATTCAAATTTGCACTATCTAGGTCCAAAAGTCTACCTTCTTAACTACTATGCTATTTTACCTATAAAGAATGTCCAACTTTTTCATTTTGTCATTGCTGAGATTTAATGATTCACTTAAATGTATTTTGTACTAGTTTTCAGGACCAATTGTAGTCTACTGCTTTCCTTCATTTGCCCTATCCAAAAATCTACTATTATATGTTGTTCTGATAAGTTACTCTGCTACTCCCATTTATTCTTGCCAGAAAATGGAATTATATTCATCAATGTCTAATACAGTACTTTGCTTACTACTACGAAAATATGTTGAGAATTACATTAAATAATTCGTTACCACGTCCTCTTATTTAGCAGCTTTCCAAACACACTACACAGTTTCAAAAAACAAATTTAAAAAATCTGTATATGTGTTATTGGATGCATGCGTTTATCTTTGCTGAGTGGTATGTTGTAATACTTTCACTATTCAAGGCTTCCAACTACAGTCTGTTTACATTGTGCTATACTATATACTGCATACCCTTTACATTATCTTTATAACATATTTTCTATAGATATCATCTTCTTTTGTGATCTGTGTAGCTATTGCAGACATAGCTAGTGTTCTGACTCACATAACTAACACAAACAAATAAAAGAATGATTAAAAAAACACCTATACCATTAATTAGGGGACTAACAGATTAAATGAAAGGAGTCAATAAAGTGGTTTATTGATAATACAGTACGGGAAAAAGTAGCATCTTTTAAAAACAATACCTTCTCCAAGTTAGTTAGGTAAAGAAGCTGCCCAAGTTTTTTCTGAAGCTGTGATGTAGCAACAGCTTTATCATTTAGTAGTTTTATACGATTTTGTTCCACCTAAAAACAAAACAAAACAACTTCTTTATTCTAAGATGGTAACATTATATTAAACATGCTCAATTCTTCTATTTTAATTCTTTCTTAAAAAGTGTCCTATTTTATGAAAACATATTTACATGTGAAAACTCAAATTTGCAAAAGAGATACTAGATAATATTAACATATTTCAAAAAATATATATATTTTACTGTATAGAAGACAAAATTCAAGGCAGAATTCTTTTAAATAAAAAGCTTCCCTATATACCTGAAGTAGGTTAAAAATCAACCAAAGGCTATTTGTGTATGATTTTTCAGTAATACATGTATGGGATAAAGAAAAATAAAATGGTATGTTACTTTGGCCATACAAATGAAGTGATTTTAAGAAATCCAGGGAAGAATCTCTCTGCTCCTCCTTTCTGTGCCTCCCGCCCCCCGCCAGTAGAATATGGTAACAGAAAAAAAAAAAGAGGAATTTGTTTTCACTTAAAACTTATTGAGAATTCTATTTTAAAAATGAAGTGAAATAGTATATAATGAATATTTCTAAGTTTTTCTAAGTTACAGTCTTCAAGCTTTATAGGAAAAAAAAGATTTAAAAGATTAAAGGAATAAAAACAAATTCTAAAGAAAATAATATTTTTAATATGAAGAAAAAAGGTTGGTGGAGTTATTTTTTTAATTCTGAGATACAAAGAGGAATTTAACAGACGATAAGTTGTCAATGTCTGTTCATCGTTAGCAAAGGAAAACAGTGCAAAATCAGTTCTTGGTTGTTCTTATGGAAGATTGTTTTAGTTCTGAAAAAGCTGAAGTAATAGGACATACGTCTAAAAACTGACCAAGAATATCTTTAGGTTTTGGCACGCAAAAGGTGCTCAAGAATAGATGAATATGCAACATGGAGAGAAACAAACAAACGTGCAAATGCACCCAAACAGTGAATGCTAAGCATGTATTAGACATGCAATTGCTCATCTCTGACCTACTACAAAAACAAACAACTTCATATAGCTCAAATGAAGAGCAGATATGAAACACTTTCTTATTGAAGACATCACTGCCCTGACTCTATCCCTTCTATGGATCTTGGATTTTTGTGACATCTATTTTCTGCGTTCTTTTCTGTGATTCATTTGCAAATTACCTCATGTGGTTCAATGATATGAGGAACTGGTGGACTGGGCTTTGGCTCCCTAGGATCACGTACTCTTAGTCGTTCTGTAGCCATTGCAAGCTCATCAACAGCAGACACACGATTCCTCAGAGCCATCCAATATTCATGAAGCAACTGAAGGAACAGAAAAGACAGACAGTGGTAAAGCACATAATTAAAACTGGTTAAAACCATCAAGATGTCCCTTGGTCAAGAGTCTTCAGTGAGGTCTTAAATCATACACAGTGTTTTCATTACGGGTCTAAGGTACAAGCAATTCTTGGGCCATTTTTAGGATGAGGAAGTGGGTCTGAATAATCTCCACAGGACACTATAGTGTATTGCCTCTTCAGAATCTCAGGAACAGCATACCCCGAGATTTCTTGGTAGGACCAAAGATCTTTACAGATCAATACTAGACTGGTGGAATCTCTGCTTTATTTTTTAAAGAAATACTTTTTATTATAAAATATTTCACATTCTCAAAATAATACGTATATATGATAATGAGAATATTAAAGTATACAACTGAGTCCACAGCATCCGAATTAGGAAAGAGAATAATGCCAGTTCCTTAGGAAGCCTGTGTTCCTTCTCAATTGCATCACTCTCTTGCCTCACACATTCTTCCTTCAACCCCCAACAATGGGGTAACCACTACTCTGAATTGGACTTACTATTCTGTACTTTTTGCTGGAGTTATACTAATCCATACATCCTTAATAATCTGGTTTTATATGTTTCTGAAATTTATAAAAATGCTATCAGTATAAAATTTTTTGATCTGCTTTCTTCACTAACTAACATTATGCTTTGAGTTAGATCCTGATTGATGTGCATAGCAGTAGCTCACTCATTTACACTGTTGTTAAAGGGTTTAGTCTGCAATGTTATGGAGAACAAATGAACAAAGATCTGGGTGAACTGCATGATAAGCACTCCTCTGACACAGACCATGTGGCTAAACTGAGCTCAAAGGAAGAACGCAGGGGCAAATGAACACTGTATATAGTATTGTTTCTTCCATGACTTGCCGTAATTAACTGTGTTAATGTGCTTTTGCTTTTAGAATAGTAATGTGAAAAGAAAAAAACTATTATGAACCAATGATTTCGATGCTATAGAAGTATCATTCTTCAATCTATCAAATGTATGAATTGATATTATAGACAGCACAGCTTCTCTTTCTTGAGAGAAATTTTTATCCTGCTTTAAAAGGCAAAACTTTAGATTAAAAAAATAAAAGATATCAAATGGAATATAACATTATAAATAAAAAACCCACTTCTTTTATTTCCTCACCCATCTCACTTGCAAAGTAGGACAAGGGATTAAAAAATCCACATATAAAGAATAATTCAAAATTAATGAATTCTGGAATCTCAAACATAGAGTTATAATATGATGAAATTATTAAAGTACAAATATGAAGAGTCCCTTTGTGCATTATTAATTGCAATGGTTTCTAGTCTTGTATGTTGAGAAATGTTTACTATGTTCTCCAATCTTTAAGGTTGTTGATGTTTGGTTGTTATTCACAGAGCAAAAGAAAAAAACAAAAACGGAAACAAAGCCACACTCTGATTTCAGAGAACAGCAGTGTAAGACCAAGCTAAGACTAGAATAACACACTTTCAAGGAAAAACAAAAGGTTTCATATAAATTTCATTTTAGTAATGATTTTTAGTAATTTAATAAACAGAAACTTCTCATTTGTTCAGTATTATTATATTTATTATTCATCATTACAATCATTACATTTTAGGGAAAGATAAATTATGACACCTCAACTCTCTAAAGCAGATTTTTAAAAGCTGAAGAGAGAAAAAGGAAAGTAGCAACTAAAATTAATGTAAAGGAGGGGAGTTCTTTTTTATTTTATTTTTTGGTACATGGGCCTCTCAATGTTGTGGCCTCTACCGTGTGGAGAACAGGCTCCAGACGCGCAGGCTCAGTGGCCATGGCTCACTGGCCCAGCCGCTCCGTGGCACATGGGATCTTCCTGGACCGGGGCACAAACTCGTGTACCCTGCATCGGCAGGCGTACTCTCAACCACTCTGCCACCAGGGAAGCCCAAGGAGGAGAATTCTTAATATGGGAAGGAAGTTTTAAATTACTGTTACCTTATATTCTTTCTTCCAAGCTTCAAAGAGGTCCATTGAAGTACTTCCCTCATCAATGAATTCAACATCAAATCGATGTGATTTTGCAAACGATAGCAGAGCTTTCATGGATCGCTCTGTCTCACTTATTGCCCACAGACCCCGGTTGGTGGTAGGTATTCGATCATCCACCAGTCCTTCTTCATCTTCTATCATCTCCTCAAATATTGCAGTCTGGCCTTTGACTCTGAAGACATTTGAGAACAAAACCACAGTAATTACTGTCAGTGGGTAACAAGTACTATAAAAATGATATTGCCAGAGCTAATAGGAAAGCAAGGTCAAAAACAAAAATTTCATCAACATCTTTCAATGTCATGTCTACAAGATCATGCGTGCAAGTTTTTGGAAAAACCATACCAACTCTGAAAATGCTTGAGGTATCATACATTTGACAGGTGCTTTCTTGAGAGCAAACTGGCCTAATAAAAAATGGCTATAAATTCCAGGCTAAAATCTTGCTCTGAGAATTAAAATAATACAAAACACAAATTACCACCACTATCAACCATGCAAAAATAAAACAGAAAAACCACAAGATGACCTAAAAGTACAATCAGACTTACTCTCTTCTCAATTTCCATGTTTGTAAAATAGGAATAATTTTACTAAATGTACTCACTAAGTAGCTTAATCCCTAACACAAGGATGAAGACTTTAAATCTGTGTTGGAGAAAGTGTATTATTAAAAAGAGCTAACATTTTTATAGAACATTACCACGTATCAAACACTATGCTAGAGAAGAGACCTTCAAGATGGTGGAGAAGTAAGACGTGGAGATCACCCTCCTCCCCACAAATACATCAGAAATACACCTACATGTGGAACAACTCCTACAGAACACCTACTGAATGCTGGCAGAAGACCTCAGACTGCCCAAAAGTCAAGAAACTTCCCACATACCTGGGTAGGGCGAAGGAAAAAAGACAAAAAAAGACAAAAGAATGGGGACAGGACCTGCACCGCTGGGAGGGAGCTGTGAAGGAGGAAAAGTTTCCACACACTAGGAAGTGCCTTCACCGGCAGAGGCGGGGGGGTGGCGGGGTGGGGGGGAGCTGTGGAGCCACGGAGGACAGCGCAGCAACAGGGGTTCAGAGGGTAAAGCAGAGAGATTCCCGCACAGAGGATCGGTGCCGACCAGCACTCACCAGCCCGAGAGGCTTGTCTGCTAACCCACCGGGGTGGGTGGGGCTGGGAGCTGAGGCTCCGGCTTCCCGTCGGAGCGCAGGGAGAGGACTGGGGTTGGCAGCGTGAACACAGCCGGAAGGGTGCTAGTGTGCCACAGCTAGCTGGGAGGGAGTCCGGGAAAAAGTCTGGACTTGCCTAAGAGGCAAGAGACCGTTGTTCCAGGGTGCGTGAGGAGAGAGGATTCAGAGCACTGCCTAAGCGAGCTCCAGAGACGGGCGCGAGCCACAGCTATTGGCGCGGACACCAGAGACGGGCATGAGATGCTAAGGCTGCTGCTGCAGCCACCAAGAAGCCTGTGTGCAAGCACAGGTCACTCTCCACACCTCCCCTCCCGGGACCCTGTGCAGCCTGCCACTGCCACAGTCCCATGATCCAGGGACAACTACACCAGGAGAAAACATGGCGCACCTCAGGCTGTTGCAATGTCACGCTGGCCTCTGCCAGCGCAGGCTCGCCCCACATCCGTGCCCCTCCCTCCCCCCGGCCTGAGTGAGCCAGAGCCCCCTAATCAGAGGCTCCTTTAACCCCACCCTGTCTGAGCGAAGAACAGACACCCTCCGGCAACCTACACGCAGAGGCAGGGTCAAATCCAGAGCTGAACCCCAGGAGCTGTGAGAACAAAGAAGAGAAAGGGAAATCTCTCCCAGCAGCCTCAGGAGCAGCGGATTAAATCTCCACAATCAACTTGATATACCCTGCATCTGTGGAATACCTGAATAGACAGCGAATCATCCCAAAACCGAGGCGGTGGACTTTGGGAGCAACTGTAGACTTGGGGTTTGCTTTCTGTATCTAATTTGTTTCTGGTTTTGTTTATCTGAGTTTAGTGCTTAGAGTTTATTAACAGTGGTAGATTTATATATTGATTTGGTTGCTCTCTTCCTTTTTTTTTAAATACAGATATATATATATATTTTTGCTTTTTCTCTTTTTGTGAGTGCGTATGTGTATGCTTCTTTGTGTGATTCTGTCTGTAGAGCTTTGCTTTTATCATTTGTCCTAGGGTCCTGTCTGTCCTTAGTATAGTTTTTAGTGCTTGTTATAATTAGTGGACTTGGTTTTTGGTTTGGTTGCTCTCTTCTTTCTTTCTTTTTCTTTTTTTTTTATGACTTAAAATTTTTTTTTATTTTTAATAATTAAAAATTTTTTTATTGTAATAACTTTTAAATTTTATTTTATCTTTTTCTTTCTTTCTTTCTTCCTCCTTCCTTCCGTCCTCCCTCCCTCCATCTCTCCCTTCCTTTCTTCCTTTCTTCCTTTTTTTCTCCCTTTCCTTCTTAGCCGTGTGGCTAACAGGGTCTTTGTGCTCCGGCCGGGTGTCAGGCCTGTGCCTGTGAGGTGGGAGAGCCGAATTCAGGACATTGGCCCACCAGAAACTTCACAGCTCCACGTAATACCAAATGACGAAAGCACTCCCAGAGATCTCCATTTCAACGCTAAGACCCAGCTCCACTCAACGACCAGCAAGCTACACTGCTGGACACCCTAGGCCAAACAACTAGCAAGACAGGAACACAACCCCACCCATTAGCAGAGAGGCTGCCTAAAATCATAATAAGTCCACAGACACCCTGAAACACATCACCGGACGTGGTCCTGCCCACTAGAAAGAGAAGATCCAGCCTCATCCACCAGAACACAGGCACTAGTCCCCTCTACCAGGTAGCCTACACAACCCACTGAATCAACCTTAGCCACTGGGGGCAGACACCAAAAACAACAGGAACGACAAACCTGCAGCCTGCAAAAAGGAGACCACAAACACAGTAAGTGAAGCAAAATGAGAAGAGAGAGAAACACACAGAAGATGAAGGAGCAAGGTAAAAACACACCAGACCAAATAAATGAAGAGGAAATAGGCAGGCTACCTGAAAAAGAATTCAGAGTAATGATAATAAAGATGATCCAAAATCTTGGAAATAGAATGAGAAAATACAGGAAATGTTTAACAAGGACCTAAAAGAACTAAAGAGCAAACAATGATGAACAACACAATAAATGAAATTAAAGATTCTCTAGAAGGAATCAATAGCAGAATAACGGAGGTAGAAGAACGGATAAGTGACCTGGAAGATAAAATAGTGGAAATAACTACCGCACAGCAGAATAAAGGAAAAAGAATGAAAAGAATTGAGGACAGTCTTAGAGACCTCTGGGACAACATTAAACGCACCAACATTCGAATAATATGGGTCCCAGAAGAAGAAGAGAAAAGAAAGGGACTGAGAAAATATCTGAAGAGATTATAGTTGAAAACTTCCCTAATATGGGAAAGGAAATAATCAAGTCCAGGAAGTGTAGAGAGCCCCATACAGGATAAATCCAAGGAGAAACACGCCAAGACACATAGTAATCAAACTATCAAAAATTAAAAACAAAAAAAAAATATTAAAAGCAGCAAGGGAAACACAACAAATAACATACAAGGGAATCCCCATAAGGTTAAAAGCTGATCTTTCAGCAGAAATTCTGTAAGAGAGAAGGGAGTGGCAGGACATATTTAAAGTGATGAAAGGAAAAAACCTACAACCAAGATTACTCTACCCAGAAAGGACCTCATTCAGATTCGACAGAGAAATTAAAACCCTTACAGACAAGCAAAAGCTAAGAGAATTCAGCATCACCAAACTAGTTTTACAAGAAATGCTAAAGGAACTTCTCTAGTCAGTAAACACGAGACAAGAAAAAGACCTACAATAATAAACCCAAAACTATTAAGAAAATGATAATAGGAACATACATATCAATAACTACCTTAAATGTAAATGGATTAAATACTCCAATCAAAAGACACAGACTGGCTGAATGGATATAAAAACAAGACCCGTATATATGCTGTCTACTAGAAAGCCGCTTCAGACCTAGGGACACATACAGACTGAAAGTGAGGCGATGGAAAAAGATATTCCATGCAATTGGAAATCAAAAGAAAGCTGGAGCAGCAATTCTCATAGCAGATAAAACAGACTTAAAAATAAAGACTATTACAAAAGACAAAGAAGGACACTACATAACGATCAAGAGATCAATCCAAGAGGAAGATATAACAATTGTAAATGTTTATGCACCCAACGTAGGAGCACCTCAATACATAAGGTAAACGCTAACAGCCATAAAAGGGGAAGTTGACAGTAACATAATCGTAGTAGGAGACTTTAATATCCCACTTTCACCAATGGACAGATCATCCAAGATGAAAATAAATAAGGAAACACAAACTTTAAATGATGCATTAAACAAGATGGACTTAATTGATATTTACAGGACATTCCATCCAAAAACAACAGAATACACTGTCTTCTCAAGTGCTCATGGAACATTCTCCAGGATAGACCATATCTTGGGTCACAAATCAAGCCTTGGTAAACTTAAGAAAACTAATATCGTATCAAGTTATCTTTTCCAACCACAACTCTATGAGGCTAGATATCAATTACAAGACAAAATCTGTAAAAAATACAAACACGTGGAGGCTAAACAATACACTACTAAATAAGCAAGAGATCACTGAAGGAATCAAAGAGAAAATAAAAAAATACCTAGAAAGAAATGACAATAAAAACACGATGACCCAAAACCTATGGGATGCAGCAAAAGTAGTTCCTAGAGGCAAGCTTAGAGCGATACAATCCTACCTCAAGAAACGAGAAACATCTCAAATAAATAACCTAACCATACACCTATAGCAATTAGAGAAAGAACAAAAAAACCCCAAAGTTAGTAGAAGGAAAGAAATGATAAAGATCAGATAAGAAATAAATGGAAAAGAAATGAAGGAAACAATAGCAAAGATCAATAAAACGAAAAGCTGGTTCTTTGAGAAGATATACAAAATTGATAAACCTTTAGCCAGACTCATCAAGAAAAAAAGGGAGAAGACTCAAATCAATAGAATTAGAAATGAAAAAGGAGAAGTAATAACTGACACTGCAGAAATACAAAGGATCATGAGCGATTACTACAAGCAACTATATGCCAATAAAATGCACAACCTGGAAGAAATGGACGAATTCTTAGAAAAGCACAACCTTCCGAGACTGAACCAGGAAGAATTAGAAAACATAAACAGACCAATCACAAGCACTGAAATTGAAACTGTGATTAAAAATCTTCCAACAAACAAAAGCCCAGGACCAGATGGCTTCACAGGCGAATTCTATCAAACATTTAGAGAAGAGCTACCACCTATCATTCTCAAGTCTTCCAAAATATAGCAGAGGCAGGAACACTCCCTAACTCATTCTACGAGGCCACCATCACCCTGATACCAAAACCAGACAGAGATGTCACAAGGAAAGAAAACTATGGGCCAATATCACTGATGAACATTGATGCAAAAATTCTCAACCAAATACTAACAAACAGAATCCAATAGCACATTAAAAGGATCATACACCATGATCAAGTGGGGTTTATCCCAGGAATGCAAGGATTCTTCAATATATGCAAATGAATCAATATGATACACCATATTAACAAACTGAAGAAAAAAAACCATATGATGATCTCAATAGATGCAGAAAAAGCTTTTGACAAAATGCAATGACCATTTACGATAAAAACCCTCCAGAAAGCAGGCAGAGAGGGAACTTTCCTCAACATAATAAAGGCCATATATGACAAACCCACAGCAAACATCGTCCTCAATGGGGAAAAACTGAAACTATTTCCACTAAGATCAGGAACAAGACAAGGTGCCCACTCTCACCACTATTATTCAACATTGTTCTGGAAGTTTTAGCCACAGCAATCAGAGTAGAAAAAGAAATAAAAGGAATCTAAATTGGAAAAGAAGAAGTAAAGCTGTCACTGTTTGCAGATGACATGATACTATACATAGATAATCCTAAAGATGCTACCAGAGAACTACTAGAGCTAATGAATGAATTTGGTAAAGTAGCAGGGTACAAAATTAATGCACAGAAATCTCTTGCATTCCTATACACTAATGATGAAAAATCTGAAAGAGAAATTAAGGAAAAACTCCCATTTACCACTGCAACAAAAAGAATAAAATACCTAGGCATAAACCTACCTTAGGAGACAAAAGACCTGTATGCAGAAAACTACAGGACACTGCTGAAAGAAATTATAGATGATACAAATAGATGGAGAGATATACCATGTTCTTGGATTGAAAGAATCAACATTGTGAAAATGACTCTACTACGCAAAGCAATCTACAGATTCAATGCAATCCCTATCAAACTACCACTGGCATTTTTCAGAGACCTAGAACAAAATATTTCACAAATTTGTATGGAAACAGAAAAGACCCCAAAAGGCCAAAGCAATCTTGAGAAAGAAAAACGGAGTTGGAGGAATCAGGCTCCCTGACTTTAGACTATACTACAAAGCTGCAGTAATCAAGGCAGTATGGTACTGGCACAGAAAAAGAAATATAGATCAATGGAAAATGATAGAAAGCCCAGAGATAAACCCATGCACATATGGTTACCTTATTTTTGATAAAGGGGGCAAGGATATACAATGGAGAAAAGACAGCCTCTTCAATAAGTGGTGTTGGGAAAACTGGACAGCTACATGTAAAATGAAATTAGAACACTCCCTAACACCATACACAAAAATAAACTCCAAATGGATTAAAGAACTGAATGTAAGGCCAGACACTATAAAACTCTTAGAGGAAAACATAGGCACAACACTCTATGACATAAATCACAGCAAGATCCTTTTTGTCCCACCTCCTAGAGAAATGGAAAAAACAAAAATAAACAAATGGCACCTATTTAAAAGCTTTTGCACAGCAAAGGAAACCATAAACAAGATGAAAAGACAACCCTCAGAATGGGAGAAAATATTTGCAAATGAAGCAACTGACAAAGGATTAATCTACAAAATTTACAAGCAGCTCATGCAGCTCAATATGAAAAAACAATGAACCCAATCCAAAAATGGGCAGAAGACCTAAATAGACATTTCTCCAAAGAACATATACAGATTGCCAGCAAACACATGAAAGGATACTCAACATCACTAATCATTAGAGAAATGCAAATCAAAACTACAATGAGGTATCACCTCACACCAGTCAGCATGGCCATCATCAAAAAATCTACAAACAATAAATGCTGGAGAGGGTGTGGAGAAAAGGGAACCCTCTTGCACTGTTGGTGGGAATGTAAATTGATACAGCCACTACGGAGAACAGTATGGAGGTTCCTTAAAAAACTAAAAATAGAACTAACATAAGGCCCAGCATTCCCACTACTGGGCATATACCCTGAGAAAACCATAATTCAAAAAGAGTCAAGTACCACAATGTTCACTGCAGCTTTATTTAAAAGAGCCAGGACATGGAAGCAAACTAAGTGTCCATCGACAGATGAATGGATAAAGAAGATGTGGCACATGTATACAATGGAATATTACTCAGCCATAAAAAGAAGTGAAATTGAGTTATCTGTAGAGAGGTGGATGGACCTAGAGTCTGTTACACAGAGTGAAGTAAGTCAGAAAGAGAAAAATAAATACTGTATGCTAACACATATTTATGGAATCTAAAAAAAAAAAAAAGGTTCTGAAGAACCTAGGGACAGGACAGGAATAAAGATGCAGATGTAGAGAATGGACTTGAGGAGATGGGGCAGGGGAACGGTAAGCTGGTATGAAGTGAGAGAGTGGCATGGAGATATATACACTACCAAATGTACAACAGATAGCTAGTGGGAAGCAGCCGCATAGCACAGGGAGATCAGCTTGGTGCTTTGTGACCACCTAGTGGGTTGGGATAGGGAGGGTGGGAGGGATACACAAGAGGGAGGAAATATGGGGATATATGTATACATATAGCTGATTCAGTTTGTTATACAGCAGAAACTAACACAACATTGTAAAGCAATTATACTCCAATAAAGATGTTAATTAAAAAAACAAAAAAACCCCTGAAAAACCCCACTATGCTAAGTAATTATATGCCTTTTCTTATTTAATATACATAAAAGAAACTCAGTGAGGTGTTATTATCTTCATTTCACAAATGAGGATCCTGAGGCTTAGATAAGTAATCTGTGCATAGTAGTGAGCAGGGATCTGAGGTCATATATGTTGGACTGCACAGTCTGTGTACTCCCATAAACTGTCCCTTAAGCACATATTACCACACGACAGGAGCATTTGGGGGTAAACGTCAGCACAGGTGAAACTGAGCATGTTAAATGGGCAAATGCTAAAGTTTAGTAAACTGACTGGATAAGAGAAAAAAATATAAGAAATGTTATTGTGAGGAAAATGTAGTATAAATTAAAATACCAAGTCTTGTATAATGTTTCATTTTCCTGATGGGAAATAATCTGAGAACTTACGTGTGAGAAAATAACTTCGATTCATACTCTGTGAACAATTCATCAGCCTTACAAAAGACACAGCTGGAAAAGAAGAAATTATCAGAGAAATATTCACAAACATAACTGCAATCAGGTAATTTCTAAAAGAGGCTTAGTATTTTATACTTCACATTTTCTTTACAACAAATATGCCATTTTAGAAAAAAAAAATACGTGGTCCTCAGGTATGTGTTCCTAGAGAGGTTTTTTTTTTAAAGTTCGATTAATAATACATCTCTACTTCTGTCTGAATTGAAATGAAAAATGTTTTATTATGTGAGCCAGTGTTTCTTCTCTCAGGAGAAATCTAGCTCAGTGGAATGATGCCATTCGTTGGATGATTTCTCCTATTACCTACCAATTGAGAGGAAGCCTGGTTGGCCGGAGGTGGCAGATTGTTGCAGACTCAATAACATGACGAGATGGAGGTCCCTCCAGATTTTTTACAGCGTCTCTTACTTGCTTCTGGAACTTACTTAGCTCTTCCATATGTGTTGTAAGTAAGAACTGAAGACCTCTGCAGTCATGGAACCTGATTCCCATCACCAGCACCACACACACAGCAAAGAAAAGAACAGTAGGTCAATTTCCTAAAAATTCAAGAAGTGGTTGGCAAAGTGTTAAAGAAACTGCAACATTTTACCTAGTCACACCTGAATGAGTTTACAGGAGTGTATTCAATTGGTATCTACTAGTAAACAAAGAATAATAACATTGGGTTGTCTACTACAAAAGATAACAAAAACATCTGATAGTGCCTGCCCTCAGAAACGAAAAACAATATGTAAAATCTGAAAAACAATATGTAAAATCTATGTCCCTGTGTCTGATGTCTTTGAAAGATCAGGATTGCCACAGTCTTTCTTTGTAATACTGATTGACTACAGGTGTTCTCCTGACACCCGTGGTCTACATAGAGGTGACTTGTAGGATGAAAAGTAGAGACAGAAAGCTGAGAAGAAAGGAGAAAAGTAGCCAAGAATTATATTACAAGGAACTTATACATATACACATATATTTTTATGAAGCATGTACTAAATGCCAGGCACTTTGCCAAGCACTTTTCCTGTATAACCTCAATAGATACCCAACTGTGCATGTGTAATAGATGAAGATTAATGAATTAAAGTAATTTAAGTAAAGATACAAAGTTATTATGTGGCAGCCACGGGCTAGGAGTTAAACCCAAACACAATGCTCTTAACCATTCTGATAAACTATAAATGAAATGGGTCAAGAAAAAAAATGTATGGATGTGTGTGTAAGGGTTTTTGAAAGGAAAACGAAAACCTAGAATAATAAGAAATGAAAAAACAAAAAATATAAACAAGACTTGTTTGCTTTTTAAGTTAAGAGTATATCCTTCTTCCTAAAATGCCATATGCCATTCTCTCCAAATTGTTCAAAAGAGCCCACTTTCCTTCCTAAAAGGCTTTCCCAATATTTCACAACACTAATCTATGTTTCTTTCTGTTCATGGAGTTTACTAACAACATTATTCATTTTCGTACTTTGTTTAGTTTTTATACATACTCACATTTCTCAAATTATTTACGATTCTTGTCTTCTCATTAAGCTAACTTTTAGAAGGTAAGAATTAGATTATACCCCTTTTTCAAAAACATATATAATAGGCATAGAATAGCTGCTCAGTAATTTCTAAAAAAATTTACTTAGAGATACTTAAAGTTAGGTTAGGTATCAATACTATTCACAAAAAGAAAACACAGTTTTTTATTTGTAATTTATTACAAATTTAAACTGCTCTTCGAAAATTAACATTGAACCAATGGGAAGAAGTGGCTTTGGAAAAGTTCTCTCCACTAACTCAGGTCTGAGCATGTGAGTAAGGGCTGAAAAATATCACAAATCAGCATTTAACATGTCTTTGCCATGTTCTCTCTTGCAGGTCCTTTAAATAAAAGAGAAGAAAACACAGTAATAGAAGGTAACTCTTAGACACCATAATGGTAGGTACTATTTTAAGTAAGCACTTTACAAATATTAATTTACTAATCCTCACTACAATGCTGTGTGGTTTTACAGATGAAGAAACTAAGGCAGAGAGAGCTTATACAACTTTCCCAAGTTCAAAGAGCTGACAAGTGGTGGCACTGAGGTATGAACACAGGCAGTCTGTCTTGAGAACCTACTTGCGCTCTTAATCACCAAGTTACATAGTGTTCCCCAAGAATCATTAACAAGCAAACATAAGTAGTTTGGTGTCTGAGATATGTCTCATTAAAAAACACAGCAGCAGTGTTAAGATGATCTCTGAATACATGTAATATAAAAAAAATTAACTTTAAAAATGTGTTTTCTTACTTTCTATTTATGTCTAATGTTTTTTAAAAGCATGTTTGTGTAATGAATTATACATTTTATGTTTCCTGTTGGTCCTTTTACAGACCTGGGACCTCAAAACATTTAATAGGGGATATATTCTAACATGAGGATTTACAACTTTTAAAAGTAGTTTCTAAGAAAAAAAAAAAGGAGTTTTTGTGTGATTTAAGAAAAACAAGTTCAAGATATTTTAAAACATTTTCCTTTATCAGCTGATGCCACAATGCTGGCAGAACACATTATTAGGACATAGCTTTAAAACTGGATAAGATGAATTCATGACATAAATGACAACTTATCCTGGAACAGTGATTCTTGGGCTTAACATGGAAAAAGGGAGTGCACTCAAAAGCATAATATACTGCATATACTTCAGAAATGAGAAGCTCATCACGTTCTGAATGGTGAAAAAGATGATTACATTAAGGTACATCCAAGTTAATAATGACACAGAAAATGTAGCATATTTTTTAGGGTGTTAGCAGACACCTGAAAAAGTTTTTAGAAGAGCAAATGAAAACACTTTAAAACATTTCAAAGATATTCTTATACTGAATTTTTCACTGAAAACCAACTTTAATCCCAAGGCTGACATTATACTGAGATATGATCTGAGAAGCCATAAAGATCCTCCTCTCTGTTCCCCTCCCTAGAATCAACAGTTCTGCCGCAACACCCAAATTCCCCACATTAGACAGACATTCCTTTGGGTTAAACCACTGAAGGTACTTTTGATAGGGTATATTTGTTCTCTGGGAAGAATTATTCACCATTCTTACTTCAAGAGGAATAACCCAACTTATCTATCTTGAAGAATGGTGATTATTGCTGAGAAGAAAGATGGGGAAGACAAAGCAGACTCTACAATATAAAACCTGGGCCACTGTGGCACTATAAGCTTAGCCCTTAGGGAATGAATGACATAGGGAAATATGAATGCCTTACCCCAAGGGAAAAATTCTCCTAAACAAAGTCTGTTTCAAAACTTTGCTTAAAGAGCTGGCTTTAAGCAACTTTGTCCAACAAAGATACAAAGAAAATACTTTAAGCAGATTAAAAAATAGAAAAAAAAAGCACTGAAAAGAGAACAGTTAAAAGTGACTAATATACAGGAGAAAAGCATACCTCATATTTTGGTCTGAAATATATGCAACAATAGGTAAAATGTAGATGTTCATAACCACAATATGTTATGACTTTTAATTGTAACTCTTAATACCAAATGATCTGAATATTTGGGGTGACTACTCATTAACTATTCTGTTTTGTGCTATTTTCTTACTTCTCTGACATAGAAAGCTTGCCAGTTTGTTGCTTGTAGTTGCTGGTTATTTCATTTCGCACTCTTTGAACAAGTTCCTCTTCAATACCAAATTCCATTGCTCTGTGTATCACATTCAGCCACCAAGGAGAATTAGAATAAATCTGTAAACAAGACAACAGCTGATCAATTAATGTCTTTTTAGTACTCACAACATTTCTATCACTGGAAAGAGTTCTGTGAAAAATTAAAAGGGAGCAATAAATGCAACTCTCAAGGGAATCACAGTAGTGGGGAGACAAGTATACATGTTGTATATACAATGAATAAGTACAACTTCTGCATATATAAGTAAATAGAACACCTATTCCATGATTACTCTGAAAGAGTGAGAATTTATTTACATATATTTATAACAAAGCTGTGCTAAAAGAAAATACCTAAAACAAAATAAAAATTCAGTATTCACTCTATATATCTGAAAAGGTAACAGGTTTCTTTCTCAGCATAATAAAGTCATAATGCTTATCCTCAACTAACTGAACTAGATTCTACTCAATGAATAATCTTTGATAACTAATAAAATTATATGCTTGAATACTAAATAATTAATGAATTAGGAAGAATAAAATGTGGAGTAACTGGTTAAAATCAAAAAGTAAAAGTATTTTGTGTAGGCTTCTCCTTAAACTTTGCTACTGATTTCATGAAAGAGGAATTTTAGAAATAACAAATGGCACATATTTCATAAGGAAAATACTTATGGTTCTCATATTCTAACATCTTAAAAGAAAAGGTTTTGGAAACATGCACATCTAAGATCAAAAGAAGGTTATGGAAGTCTTCATTTTCTTCAAAAGACAACTTGTTATATACCGAAGGTAAGAGGAAACCCCATTATACCTTAAAAGAAATGAAAGAGAATAACCTCAAAATAGGTGATTTATCTATGTGTCTGTTCATCCAATCAATAAACACTGCTAACAGCAAATAAGTTTTTATTGTGGCTCAGGTACTGTACTAGGTGCTAAAAATTCCAAGATGAATAAGAAAGTTCAAGTTTCTCCCCAGAGCAGAACAAAAACCAAAATGTTATGTGGAGAAAAACATAAGGAAAGTCACATTGGTGGCCATACCTTTCTCTGGAGGTCACGTACGGTCTGCTGCACTGGCAGCAAAGCTTGTTGTGCTTCAGCAACCTCTGTATTACACTTGCTCATATAATGCTCTCGCAGCTGTTTGGCCTGTGTTGAAACAGGAAACAAGCATAAACTTTCATTTCAGGTCAAGAAAATAATTTAATATGATGTTTCCAGAACAGTGTACTTTATTTAATCTATTTAACTCAACTAAAGCATTAAACTCTACAAGTATACTGTAGAGAACATAAAAGCCACGCTAGAGGGCTTCCCTGGTGGTGCAGTGGTTGAGAGTCCGCCTGCCGATGCAGGGGACACGGGTTCGTGCCCCGGTCCGGGAAGATCCCTCATGCCGCGGAGCGGCTGGGCCCGTGAGCCATGGCTGCTGAGCTTGAGCGTTTGGAGCCTGTGCTCAGCAACGGGAGACGCCACAACAGGGCGAGGCCCGCGTACCGCAAAAAAAAAAAAAAAAAAAAAAAAAAAAAAAAAGCCATGCTAGAAATTCATAAGATGTATATTGAAGAGATTTTACCTGTAAGCCACCTTGACTTACATTTACCTGTCAGTCACATAATTTAAGAAATTCCAAGGATTTGCTCCCCAAGTTTCTAATTTTTTAATTTTAAAAAATGGGAGGGGAAAGAACAGTAGTATTTCAAACTATAAGGCAAAACAAGAATACATTTTAGAATTTCTTGTCTGATTGAGTTATTATCATTTCTTGGAATTACTTCAGTTTAGAAATAATACTTTGGGTTTTAGGACTGAATTGTGTTTCTCAAAATCTATGATGAAGTCCTAACCCCCAACGTGACTATATTTGGAGATACGGCCTTTAAGAAAGTAATTAAATGAGTAAATGTAGATAAATGAGATAAGGGTGGAGCCCTAATCCTATATGACTGGTGTCCTTAAAAGGAAAGAGAGACACACCAGGGATGCAAGTACATAGAGAAAAGGCCACATGAGGACACAGTGAGAAGGCAGCCATCTACAAGCCAAGGAGAGAGTCCTCAGGAGAAACCAACACTGCTGACACCTTGATCTTAGGCTGCCAGCCTCCAGAACTGTGAGAAATACATTTTTTTTAAATTAAAATAAATTTTATTCAATTTATTTAAATTAAAAAACCCAGTAGGTTACCCATTTCTCCCACACCCAAGCCCTACCTCTTTCAACCACCAGTCTGTTCTCTGTATCTATGAGCATTTTCTTTTTTTCTTCTTTTTGGGATTCCTCATATAAGAGAAATCATACAGTATTTGTCTTTGTCTGACTTATTTTGCTTAGCATATAATACCCTCAAGGTACATCCATGTTGTCGCAAATGGCAATATTTCATTCCTTTTTATGGCTAAACAATATTCCATCATATATGTATACAACATCTTCTTTATCAATGGACACTTAGGTTGTTTTCATATATTGGCTATTGTAAACAATGCTTCAATGAACATAAGGGTGCATATATCTTTTCAAGTTAGTTTTTTTGTTTGTTTGTTTTCTTCGGATAAATACCCAGTAGTGGAATTGCTGGGTCATATTATAGTCCTATTTTTAAATTTTTGAGGAACCTCCATACTATTTTCCATAGTGGCTGCAGCAATTTATATTCCCATCAACAGTGCACAAGGGTTCCCTTTTCTCTCATCCTCACCAACACCTTTTATATCTTGTCCTTTTGATAATAGCCACTCTAACAGGTATGAAGTGATATCTCATTGTGGTTTTGATTTGCGTTTCCCTAATGATTAATGATGTTGAGCATTTTTTCATGTGCCTGTTGGCTATCTGTATGTCTTCTTTGGAAAAATGTCTATTCAGATCCTCTGCCTATTTTTTTTTTCTTGTTTAAAAATGTATTTATTTATTTCGACTGTGCTGGGTCTTAGTTGCAGCATGCAGGACCTTCACTGCAGCATACGGGATCTTCACTGCAGCATGTGGGATCTTTAGTTGTGGTATGTGGCCTTTTTAGTCTTAGTTGCGGCACATGGGCTTCTTAGTTGCAGCATGCAAACTTCTTAGTTGTGGCATGCGGACTTCTTAGTTGCAGCATTCATGTGGGATCTAGTTTCCTGACCAGGGATTGAACCCGGGCCCCCTGCATTGGGAGTGAGGAGTCTTACCCACTGGACCACCAGGGAAGTCCCTCTCTGCCTATTTTCTAATCACCTAATAAGGGGTTAATATCTAAACCCCTGATAAGGGGTTAGTATCTAAAATATATAAATAGCACATACAACTAAATATCAAAAAAACAAACAACCCAATCAAAAAATGGGCAGAATACCTGAAAAGACATTTTCCCAAAGAAGACATAGAGATGGCTATGAAAAGGCACATAAAAAGATGTTCAACACTGCTAATTATTTAAGAAATGCAAATCATAACAATAATGAGGTATTACCTCACACATGTCAGAATGGCTATCATCAAAAAGTTTACAAATAACAAGTGCTGGGGATAATGTGGAGAAAAGGGAACCCCTGCATACTGTTGTTGGGAATGTAAATTGGTGCAGCTACTAAGGAAAACAGTATGAAGGTTCCTCAAAAAACTAAATATAAACTACCATATGACCCAGCAATTCCAGTCCTGGGTATATAGCTGGAAAAAAAAATGAAAGCACTAGTTCAAAAAGATACATGAACCCCAATGTTCACAGCAGCACTATTTACAATAGCCAAGACATGGAAACAACCCAAGTGCCCATCAACAGATGAATGGATAAAGAAGTTGTATATATTTACAAATGGAATATTATTCAGCCATAAGCAAAAAATGAAATTCTGCCATTTGCAGCAACATGGATGGACCCAGAATATTATGCTTAGTGAACGGGTCAGAAAGAGAAAGACAAATATCATATCACTTATATGTGGAATCTAAAAAATAAAACAAATAAATGTATGTGTAAAACAGAAACAGACTCACAGATGTAGAAAACAAAATAGTTGTTACCAAAGGGGAAAGGGAAGTGGGGAGGGACAAATTAAGGGTATGGAATTAAAAGATACAAACTACTATGTATAAAATAGATAAGCAGCAAGGATATATTGTATAGCAGTGGGAATTATATCTATTATCTTATAATAACTTACAATGGAGTATAACCTGCAAAAATACTGAATCACTATGCTGTATACCTGAAACTAATATAATAAATCAACTATACTTCAATTAAAACAAGAGAGACTGTCCTTTCCCCATTGTCTAATCTTGGTTCCTTTTTTGTAAATTAACTGACCATAAATGGGTGGCTTTATTTCCGGGCTCTCTCTATTCTGTCCCATTGATCTATGTGTATGCTTTTATGTCAACACCATACTGTTTTAATTACTACAGCTTTACAGTATAGTTTGAAATCAGGGTGCATAATGCCTGCAGCTTTGTTCTTAAACTTAAGATTGCTTTGGCTATTCGCGATGTTTTCTAGTTCCATACAAATCTTTGGATTGTTTATTCTATTTCTGTGAAAAATACCATTGGAATTTTAATAGGGATTACATTGAACCTGTATATTGTTTTGGGTAGCGTGGACATTTTAACAATATTAATTCTTCCAGTTCATGAGTGTGAGAAATAAAATTCCTGTTGTTTAAGCCAGTCTGTGGCATTTTGTTATAGAAACCATAAAAGACTAATACAGAAAGGATTCAAAAATTGTTCCTCTTTCAACTTTTCAAGACAAGTAGGATCATGTTATTTGCAAGTAACAGAAGTACTGAAAAATTTTATTCTTATAAGTTACCATTAGGAAAAAGGAAAATTCTTCACTTTCGTCCATTTAACTGAAATACTTAACTGACTCTTGAAACTATTTTAAGAAATATAAATTAGATGGAGCATGAAGTCTGAAAAAAAATTCTTTTATAGACAGAATGAAAAAATAATAATTACCTCTTCCTCAAGTCTGCCATCTCTCAGGGTAGGAGGTATCCCTGGGTGCTTGGCTATCAACAATTCCATCAAGTTATGGGTAGCATGAAGTCTCTGTAAAACACAGAAAAGGCAACAATTATGACAGCCAATGCAGTGAACTCTAAGGGGAGAACCTACTATTATTAAGGCATACAGAACACTAACACCACATTTAAGATTTAATCACTGAATTCTTTTCCTTTAAAACAATTTGAATACCAACTTTCTCTGAGTCAGTTTTATAGTAATTATCTTAACTCATAATGACATAAATTTCTAATTAAAAAGATACAGTTTCATGAAACATGTCTATATATTTAACAGAGTATGTAATATAGGTATATTTCTTCTCTTATACATGCACTTGTCTATATGGGGAAATATGAGTATGCCAAGTAAGTCCAGTAAAGTAGAAAAGTTGACTGCACAGACTAGATTCCTCTTCTCCTGGGAAATGAGTGTGGATGAGCCTAGCAATTATATTATGATATAAACAAAGATAATGAAATACATTAGAAAACAGGGCTGTGACCTGGATCTGTTGAACTTAAGGGCTGAAAAGCAGAGGAGCTAGAGGTGAAGATGGTGTAGAATAAAGGAGAAAACTCCATCTTAAATCTCTGTATTAAATACAAGCCACGCATCTCACTGTGGTATTGAGTCTGCGACTGGTTTGACGCTCCCTCTGGAGTAAAGGGCTATGAGAAAAAATAAAGTGAATGTAGTTTCTATCTAATTTGAGTCTTTATTTGAGAAGACAACTAAAGACTAAAGGATGATGGGAAAGGAGTCTTTCTGGTAAGGTCTGATTTGGTGTCAGTGATTTCAGACTATAAGGGTTTACTCTGTTTGGCCGTGGTACAGATCTTTGTAGAGTTAATCTTTGAAGAGCTACCTCAAATGTCTTAGGTCTTTTCATCATGCTTTCATAGATAACATAATCAGTAACACGATCAGATTTCTTTTTTTTTTTTTTTTTGCGGTACACGGGCCTCTCTCTGTTGTGGCCTCTCCCGTTGCGGAGCACAGCCTCCGGACATGCAGGCTCAGCAGCCATGGCTCATGGGCCCAGCCGCTCTGCGGCATGTGGGATCCTCCCGGACCGGGGCACGAACCTGTGTCCCCTGCATCGGCAGGCAGACTCTCAACCACTGCGCCACCAGGGAAGCCCAACACTATCAGATTTAATAGCAAAAACAAAAGTATAAATACCATGAAAGAAAAAATGGTAGAAACTCAGCTCCACTGCTCTGTGTGCACTTGTGGAAGAGGACTTCTGCTGCTTTCTGCACAAGGTGGTGGACTGAAATGGGAGGAATACTTGTCTCTCTCCATTCCCTTACACATGCCTTACACATGCCCAACAGAGCAGGGTGGCTAATCTGACTTGATAGAGCAAGACATTTGGTGGACCATGCTTTATCAGCAGCTGGGGTTACTGTGACTCAAAAGCAAGAACCAGGCTGACTGACAGCTTACTCTTCACTCTTGAACTCAGGCATACTGGACCTACCTGTCCTACTTCTGTTTCCTTTATTCAGGAGCACGATATCTTTGTACTTCCTCCTTCTCGCATGTGGTAAATACATTAGCTAAAAGGTCCATGACCTTCTGTAATCCTTACCCATGCATAATATAAGGAGACTGGTATTTAATTTTCTCTCTTCTTCCCTCTCCCCCCATACACTCCTCCTAATACCTGCTCAGGCACAGGTGAACATGTAGGTCCCAAGGTTTAGATTCTGAATGGTAAAAAAGAAGCCTCACCTGGGACTCAAGCCTAAACTTACCAAGATTCAAAAAAGTATCCTTATTTACCATTTAGCTAGAAAGCCTTGTCTATATGATCCACTGGACTGAACCAGAAAGAGGAAGATATTTCACACTTAAGTAAGTGTTATAATTCAAATATCCAAGTCTCCTTAAAAGACCTCCAAAAATTAAATTAGAAGATCACTGCATAGTTTTTATTATCACTTAGTTTCATTTTTGAGTTTAACTCAATTTCTCTTCTTTTTGGTGAATACTATGTGAATAAATATGTTGATGTTAATATGTGAAGTGATAAAACTGACCCCATTCTTTGAAATACAAATATTTTGAGCTGCTTTTCTAATGTAGCTTAGGCTTATCTAGTCAGCCTTGTGGCCAATACTGACCTGAGCAGACAGAATAGTGACTCTAAAACTTTCGTGTATATACAAATCACCTTGGGTGCTTATTAAAAGAACATGATTTCCAAGCTTCATCCCCAGTGATTATGACTTAGTCCATTTGTTACTCTTTGTTCTCTTAAATATTCAGAAAAATTATTTTATAAAAAACAAATATTTTGAAACTTTTTACTTACTTGCAGTGAATCAGTTTTGAGCTTTCCCTTGTGTTCCTCAGATGAACGCAGCACTTCTCTGTACAGTTCTGCTGCCAAGGCATACTCACCTGAATAATCAAAATATATTTAAAGCATAAGAAAATCATGTATTTAGTTCCCAATGTCATCTAGTTATCTATAATCTAAAAACACCTACTGTAAAAATATAGCAATGATTACAATTCACTAATTTATTTTTTAAGAAAAGGAATTTAACGTGGTATTAATATGATTGCCCCAGTAAAAAAAAACTGGTAACAGCACCTTTTTTGTTGTTGTTGTTGGTTAATTTCACAGACTAGAACACCAAACACAATGTTTTAAAATTATACTGAAAAACAAACTCTGAATTAACTTTTAATTTAAACAAACGGTTTTCTTCTTGTTAAAGTTACTGACTACCAATCAGTAGTCATTAGGATGTTTGAAATTAAGGACAAATTTGGGGTACTTACATGTATTTATAGACAAATATTCAAAATACTATGGCCAAAATACTATGCACTCTTCTTGATAGGAATTGTTCTTATTGGTATTTGGCCAGAATGATTTACAGTCAATAACTACATTTCAAAAGCTTAGGAATTCTTTCTATTTCTATCACTATTAGTCTGAGATTTATGCTGTTTTTTATTATACATAGTTAGCACCTTATTCAAATAAAGTAATTAAAAAAGTATCAAACCACAGGTTGGCAAACTACGGCCCATGGGTCTTATCTGACTGCATTTTTGTGGGGTCTACAAGCTAAGAATTTTCTTTTACATTTTTAATAGCTGAAAAAATTAAAATAATAATAATAACTTGTGACATGTGAAAATTACATGATATTAAATTTCAGGGTCCATGAATAAAGTTTTATTGGAAGTCAGCGATGCTGACTTATTTATGTACTGTCTGTGGCTACTTTTGCATTACAATAGCAGGGCTGAATAGTTGCCACAGATCTTACGGTTCACAAAACCTAAAATATTTATTACCTGGTTCTTTCAGAAAAAGTTTGATGAGACTTCACTGAAGAAGAGATGAAACATTTTTAATGGCTTTGAGTAATGGAACCTATGTTATTTGCTGCCTGGGGAAAAACTCAAAATTGTTAATTGATACATACAATTAAAATAAAAATCTAACAGTGGCAAAATCATGGAATACAAGGGGAAAAAAAGGTAAAGAGATGTTCTGGTTTTAGTTTGCTGAGGAAAAAAGGCTTTTTCCTGATCATCACATACACTTGCATTTTAATTTTTTTTAACTTTAAACTAGTTTCATTAATATCATGGATTTAGAACTTTGTTCATGGCCATAATGAGTTTTTCAAATATGTACCTTTATAAATTTTGTTGTTGGTTCTCTCTCTCTCTGTTAAAGTTGATTTTATATATGTAAATTTTATTGTGGTAAAATATACATAAAATAAAACTTACAATTTCAACCATTTTTAGAAGAGTGCAGTTCAGTAGCATTAAGTACATTCGTTCATACTGTTGTGCAAAACACTTGCTTTTATACCACTGCTTTATATCTAATTCTACCAGTTATCTAATATAAAGCTTTCTAAAGCACACGTTTTCACAGTACTTTACAGTCATCCAATTTCTATTCACTTTAATAAAGGAGAAGATTATTTTTGCAATAATAAAATTGCATTACAATGTAGGAGTAACATAATTATCTTCACACAATGAACTCTCTTTAGTTTTGAAGATTTTTCTAAAGCTTTTCAAAAGACATATGGATTCTATTAATATTTATACTATCATTTATAGAGAACAATTCATTTAACGATTTTCCCCTCATAATTATTATACCTTTTAAAGGAGATACAATGACTAGACTATAATAAAAACAGTTGAAACTGAACTAGTCATTATAATGTTTTTTTTAATGCTTAGTAAAAAAAAAAAAGGACGTTTTCTGGGGAAGACATAAAAATATGCATATTCAATAAGCTATACAAGTTTAAGCCAAATATGGAAATACCGGTTCTTTGCCACTTGATGGCACTAACATTTCCAGGTAAACAAACTGTACTGGTTCTATACTGCCAAACTAATTTTCTCCAAAAAAACACCTGTGGAAATGAAGAATGTATGTGATGATCAGGAAAAAAGTTTTCTTTCTCAGAAAACTGAACCTAAAACACTTCTATACCATATATGTGTGTGTGTGTGTGTGTGTGTGTGTATTTCATGTATACATTGTACAAAATTGAAATAATACCATGTTTTTAATACCATAATCAGTGAGGAACATAGAATATACATTGTATATCATATATATATGTTTGCATACAATATAAACAAATCCCTTTAGAGTTTGATATTAAGTTTAGATTTCTTTTAGAAGTCAGATCTTTACTATCTGATCTCTAATATTAGAATAGTTTAAATTATGTAAGTTAAATATGGAATGTTACTTTTAAAAATGTGTATTGTTTAACATACTACTATGAGTTAAACCATGGAAACTAAAAGTAGTTAATCCTCCACAATTAAGTTCATAATTACAATTAAATGAAGAATAGACATACCATTTATTAATGGACTTTCTAATAGGAATTTCTCTTAACAATTAGCAATAGTTTCCATCCATAGATAAATAAATACAGTGGGAGGGAATACAGTGGAAACTATCTGAAAAGAGCAGTGATGCACCTCCTGTTACACCACAGCATGGTATTTTGCCACATAGGAGCCAACTACATGCTGATCCTGCTGGAGTGTTACAGTGTTTGGAAATGATCAGATGAATAACCTTTTCCCCCAATTCCCGTATTATGCATAACTTTACCACAGGGAAAAAGAGACAACAAATCTGACAAGGAGACTAGAAAAAAGGCCAAGTGAAGAAATTCATTTACCGTCTTAAGCTTCTGAGTCATAACAACATAAAATAAAATGAGGAATGCAGTTTTAGAATTAAGAAGGGAAATCTGAAATTTATTTTTATTATTGTGATCATCTGCAAGTAACATATTACTCCATTTCAGAATTTTTTTTTTTTTTTGGCAGTACGTGGGCCTCTCACTGTTGCGGCCTCTCCCGTTGCGGGGCACAGGCTCCGGACGCGCAGGCTCAGCGGCCATGGCTCACGGGCCCAGCCGCTCCGCGGCATGTGGGATCTTCCCGGACTGGGGCACGAACCCGTGTCCCCTGCATCAGCAGGCGGACTCTCAACCACTGCGCCACCGGGGAAGCCCAAATTGAACTTTTTGAATATGGATAACTAATGGTTCCAGTACCATTTACTGAAAACACTAACCTTTCTCCACTGAAATGCCTTTGCGTCTTTGTTGAAAAATCAACTGATCATAAATAAGTGGGACTAGTTCTGGACTCTATTTTGTTCCATTGGTCTACTTGCCTATCTTTATGCCAGTATTATACCGTCTTGATTATTATAGCTTTAAAGTAAGTGTTGATTCAGGTAAATCTTCCAACTATTTTGTTCTTTTCCAAACTTGTTTTGACTATTCTAGGTGAATTTTAGAATCAGCTTGTCAACTTCCATAAACAGCCTGCTAAAATTTTTGTTTGGGAAAATTCTGATTGCATTGACTCTATATCAATTTGAGATGAATCAGCATCTTAATAATATTAAATCTTCTGATCCATGAACACGGTATAATTAGGTATTCTTTAATTTCTGTCGGCAATATTTGTACTTTTCAATGTTTCTGTGATTTTTGTATGGGTCCTGTACATATTTTTTCCAACTTGATGTCAAAGTATTTCATATTTTTTGATACTACTATGAATGGCATTGTTATAATTTCTTATTGTTCATTCCCAGTATATAGGAATATAATACATTTTTATATATTCATCTTGTCTTATGCAACCTTGCGAAACTCATTTATTTGCTCTAGTAGTTTTCCTACATAGACAATCACATTGCAGCAAATAAAGATAATTTTATTTTTTTCCTATTCAATCTGATTAACTGTTTGTCTTCCTCTATTAAGAATTTAAGGCCCACAAGATCAGAGACTACTTTATTTTACTGTATTATTTTTAGTACCTAGATCATACCCAGCACACAGCAGACATTCTAATATTTGTTGGGAGAATGAATTTATAAACAGTATTACTTTGTAAATTAATATTCACTTGAATGTGTCAAATTTTAACCATTCTTCTATTTCTAGGCATTTTGGTTGTTTCAGTTGTTCACTACTATAGACTAAAATCCATAATTTATTGCCAAATCTTTGTTCACATTATAATTTCCCTAAAAAAACTTCTAAAAGTGGAAATGTTTGGTGAAAGCATATGTAAACTTTGAAGCTTTTTGAAGTGTTCTGTGTAACTGCTCTTCATTAAGCTGAACCTATTTAAATTCCGAATAGTACCGTGTGAAAGTGTCTCTCTTGGGAAACTTTGATTTCTACTATAACTAATCTTCCTCATTAAGTGTTTAGAAGAATCAGAGATAACAAAGCAATCACCTTCTACCTTTAATGATGTGGATGCCTGCTAAGCCATTGAGGGCACAAACTAGCTGCCGATGTGCTTCTTCACATTCAGTTCCACATTTCTTCTGCAGAGATGTCAGCAGTTCCTCCATTGTCATGGTGCTAAAAGAAAAGGCAGATTGTTCAGGACTAGAAAGAATCCTAAGTTAGAGTATTATATTACATAAGGTCAACAGCACCAGACTCTTACAGAGTCTTTGTGATCTTCAGTATCTTTCTGTTTACCCCCATTTTCACCATTATCACTTTTAGCTTGATTACCTCTTACTATTCCAGCAAGCATTCTTCTGGTCCCATCATTCTTTAACTTTCTCTCATTTCAGTCAATGAAGACCAGAACTAGGAAAATCTTCCTAAAGTACAAAGTACACATGATATACTTGGAACAGTATGGGTGTGAGAACGTAACACTGAATCTGTATCCTAGCACTAAACTTAATTAACCTCTAAGAGCCTGACTTTTTTTAATCTGTAAAGAAAATGAATATTCTCCAAGGATCAGCTCAAATGCCATTTCCACCAGAAGGCTGTCTAACATTAACTACTTTATATAGAAATTACTGTCATACTCTAATTGTCCACAGCAATTCATATATACCTCTTGTGAAATACATCATGTTTGCCTTACGTAATAGAGATCTATAATCTTTGTCAGCTCCTTTATTTGTCCATAAACTGCTTAAAGGCAAGGACAAAAGTCAAATTCCTCTTTATGTTTCTTACAGCACCTGAAAGGGTATCTTTTTAATATCAAGTGCTAAAAAAAAAGGCCAGTTCTTAAGTCACAGTCTGACGAACAAAAAAGTTTCTGGGACAATAGAGTATTGTGGGCATAAATAACCTTAATGTATTAGAAAGGAATAATCAAAGAATATAGCAAACACGACTATAAAGAAAATATTTAATGGTAATCTAATTCATCTAATTCCCCGATGTGGGAACCAAAAAATATAATGCAAAAAGAACAAAAGCCTTTCATATCTGGGGTGCAGCAGAAAACAACCCCCCCACAAAAAACAACAAAACCCTACAACAGTTCTAATTTTAAAGAAATGTTCAAAACCATGAAAATAATTTTGATGTGATTCTTTCACAAAGGGGGTTCCATATCAAAGAAAAATCACCACACTGCTAAAAATAGCTGACAACTCAGTTATAATACCCTGAACGAAACTGTGGGCTAGGAAGCTAATTGCTTAAATATTGTCTATTACTACTGTATTATCAATTGGAGTATAAGAAAATTGGTAATAAAACCTTTTCTGGAGTGGCAAGAACTCCCCACGAACAGCCTGTGGGTGGCAGCAGGCCTGCCTGAGCCTCAACAATGGATATAGGATGGAGGTGACAGTCCTTCTGTCCAGGCTGCTGAGCTTCAAAGCCCAGTCAGAAATCTTCCTGAGTTTTACTACTGCATCCTGGCAGCACACTTCATGTTGACGGTGATAGAAATGTCTTTCCACTGGAGAAAAGTGGAGCCAGTGGATTTCTTCTGTCTGAGGGGGTATCTGGATCTATACAGAGGAGAAAAAAGAAGATTTCACCTGGAAATTTAACTTTCTACCAAAATTCTGCTTTTCTTCTTTTTTTTTTGCCCTAATACCCTTAATCAATAAAAACTTATCCTACTGACTTGGTCAATCACATCTTTCTTTGCAGACCTCCACAGTATCTTGGCAATAAAGCTGTAGAGGAGCTGAGGATTCTTCTTGCAGTAAGGACGATAGAGAAGTCGAACCCACCAGTGTTTGACACAGTAAGGTTCAATACCAAGAAAGACCACTAACCCAAAAAGATCTGAAAAGAAAGAAAAAAAGCACATTGAGAATACAGACGGTGCTCAACTTACGATGGTTCGACTTACAATTTTTTGACTTTACCATGGTGCAAAAACGAACGTTGTTAATTAATAAATCATCAAATCTGATTTATCTCTATCAGTCTAGCATAGTGGATCTCAACTGAGGTGGAGGTGGAGGGGTGCAATTTTGCCCACTGGAGACATTTGGCCGTGTCTGGAGACATTTGTGGGTGTCACAATTTCAAGAATGCTACCAGCATCTAGAGGGTAAAAGCTCAATATCCAAAATGCCCAGAACAGCTCCCCCACAAAATGAACTATCTGTCCCTAAACGTCAATGGGGCTAAGGTGAAGAAACCCTGGTCTAACACAAAAAGAAAACAAATGAGACTTCTACTTCCAAATACAACATAGTAAGTCACGTCAGGCTAACATTCCCACTGCAACAACTACAAAAAGAACAGATGTATTACAAGAGTCATAGTGTTAAAGATATCAGCGAATCATGGAAGCAAAGATGAAAGATAAACTAAATTTCTAGAAATTTGGGAAAGGCTACTTTTTAAGGTAACTTGGGCATGAGAAAACTTTTGGGGGTGATTATGTTGACTGCGGAAACAAACTCACAAGTAAATACATATGTCAAAAATTTATAAATTTTACATTTTAAATATTTACAGTTTCATTATATGTCATTTATACCTCAATAAAGCTGTTAAAAAAATTAATAAAAAATTTGTTGAATGGTGACAAGTGCTCAAAACACCTGCCAACATCTTATTCAACCAAAATAAACTAACTACCCAGGGAACTGAGGAATTACTGCTCATACTTTTCAATATTAAAATTAGAAAAAAGTAACTTTGATAGTCATTTTCTTTTTTCTATACCTTCTCAGCTAACTTTTGAGCTGAATGATATCTTATAAACACCTAAATATCATAATTGGGCAGTTTCCAATGTAACAGCAGACCACTAAATTAATTAGACTTTTAATTAGACTGATATTATTCTATAAATATGTTTCGCAATGTAACTTACTAAAATTACACAGGTATTTAAATATATACCTAAAATCTTCCTAAAAAACTTTTCTCCCCTAAAAATAATCATCAAAAAAAATTGTTTTTCATGTCATTGTAATGGATGGATGTTGATATTTTTATTTTAGCAGAATGATAAGTTATTCTGCTAGAAACAAACAATACATGAAAATTTGAATTTTCAGAATGATAAATTTTGAGGATGAATATTTGCCACAGGACTCCAAGAATATTTATATTTTATAATTAACTGCATTTTAATGACAGCTTTTCAGGAAATTTATTATGTAAAACAACATTTACTTAAACCTTTAGTTTTAAATATTTGCAACTTGAACAAAAGTTTTAAAAATGCAGTCTATGTTCCATGGAAAAAATAAGTTATATGAATGAGATTAATGTAGAAGCATGAGTTATATTGTGTGAGCAGGAGGTCCTTATTTTTATAGACACGGCCAAGTGAAATTAATTCCTTTTTCCTCTCTCTCTGGCTCTTTCCCTCTTTCTTTCTTGTCAGGTTCTTCCTGTTTTCTACTCACCATTTGGAACTTTGAGTTCAATTCAGACCTATGTCTACACTGTTCAAGCACGCACAGTAACTGCTCAAATTAGGACAATGGGACTACTCACCATATATCTATCCTCATATATGCAAACAAATATCACTTGATTCCATTTAAAAAGGTTAAGTGTTTGAAACTATTAGGAGTCAAATATAAATACATATATAATCACTTAAGTAAGGATTTCAGCAAAAGTTAAACATAAAATACTTCTTGTTCAAAAAATTAAGCTTTTCAAATATATGCAATATGTGAGAAAACCATACATTACCCTCCAATCCTCTCTGTACTGGAGTGCCACTGATGCACCAGCGGTTAATCCCACTTAAGCGCTGAGCCATTTCTGCAGCCTGATGGGAGAGAAATATGAAATAAAAAAGAAAAGAAAAAAGACACAGGAAAAACTCAAAAGTCAGGAATATGTTTACTTATGAAAATAGCCCATGACAAGCTATGTTTCAGGTCAGATGCATCTGCTCTTATCGAACACTTATCACACTCAATATTGAATGTCATATTCAACGGGCTATCTTCTAGTACAGTGGTTCTCATTAGCAGGAGGCTGTCATGTGTCCTTCCAAAGAGGAAAGGTAGTTCAAGTATGTGTAGAATGAAAATACCCGCTGAATGACTGATACATTCCCCAGATGTGAACCACCATGCTAATAGACATGATTTATAAATTCAATTCAGGTTATAGACTGGCCAAAGAAGACAGAATAAAGACATACAACAAAGTCTGAATAAAAATTCTGTCCTCTAAAGTAGTATTTTTCTATTACCATTTGGTCTCTCTGATCAAAAAACTGCCAAAGTTATCAGAGGCTATGTGATGAGCCTTCCACATAGCGGAAATGCTTATAAAAGTCCCTAAATACTTTGATCTGCATCACACAAAAACTGCCATCTTATTCAAATATACATGTGCATTGCATTTAGAGCAATGATTCACAGATTACCAAAATAATTCCTAAGGATTATATAGTTCATACACAGAGAAAAGCAAATGTTGAGTGTTTAAAGGCAAACTTTTGGCCAATGTCAATGCTGTGGGTTAACTACACTTAAACTATTAAATTTTCTATGGACAGTTTCCTCCAATCCCTTTCCCTTGTCTCTTCCCCAGCCCTCAGAAGGTTCTGCAGAAATTCTCACTTTTACAGTAGGACATTCAACCATCTGAGCTTCATCAAGGCAAATCCTCCACCACTCCACAGCTACAAGGGGGCTCGGAATGGCCATATAGCGCTTCTGGTTCCTTAAGCGACGCCCATCCTCACTATTGCTGTGTGGGATATCTACATAGTTTAGTTCTGAACGAAGGACATCATAAGTAATGATGACTATATCCTGTTCTGCCAAAAAATGAGGCTGTAAAAAACCATCTTTCTTCACTCCTTGATATACCTAGGAAATAATCAGCATAGACATAGTTATTGCAGAAAGGCACATCAAAGATACTGAAACAGTCATTTATTTATACACTTATTGAGCCCTTTCTATTTGTTTAGAACCAAACATGCTATAAGATACACCCTATACCTGTCTAGAGAAAGATGCATTTTAGTGTGTAAGACTAATAACATAAGTAATGTGAATGGAACAGTAAATGTGAAGGCTCACAGTGGAAAGACCAATTCTATGGCTAAGAAGGTAAATTCAGAGAGGAATTCAAATTTGTGGTAGATCTTGAAGTACACTGAGGAGTCCTCACAGGTGGAGAAAAAGGGAAAAGGACTTACAGGTAGGTGGGTAGATGGGATAGCTTGTACAAAAGCACAATGGTGTGAAAAAGTAGAACAATAAGAGCTATTATTTACTGAATGCCTTTTATATTTCAGACACCATGCAAAGTTTTATCTCCTACTTTCAACAACAATCCTGTTAGTTGTTATTATTTCTATCCCACACATAAGAAACATGTAGTGACTTGCTCCAAGCTGGTAGAGTCAAGATTCAAACCAAGGTTTGCCTACCCTACAGAACAGAGCTCCTCAATGGCAAAGATGGTGTTTTACACATTACTGTACTCTCCATGCCTATCATAGTGGCTGAAATCCAGAAAACATACATAACATTTGTGTGGAAAGAAGAACAAAGAGAGTAAAGAAAACTAACAGTAGTGAACAACAACATTAAATGACCACTTACTATGTGCCAGCACTTTATCAAATCATTTAATCTTCACAAAAAGTCTGTGAGGGGGTACTACTTTCAGAATTTAGCACAATTCCTGGCACATAATAGGTACTCAATAAATATCTGTTGAATGAGTAAATCCTTATTTTACAGATGGGGTAACTGAGGCTTCAGAGGAAGATTCTGGAGCTAAAAGTTGAAACATCATACAAGTTCATACTATTACACAATGCTGCCTTTGAACTGCATTTCTCTCAGAGTATAAACGCTTATACAAAGACTTTTTCACTTATACGATCAAGATTTTTTTCAAAAGCTTTCATCTTTCCATCCAAAGTGCTTTAACTTCTGATGTCAGAAAAGAATAAACAGTCTACAGTTCTATTTCTTATTCTCAATTTTCTCTATCTCTTATTCTCAATTTCCTCTTCAAGTTCTGATTTAATATTATTATTATCTCATTAAGTTAATTTTGGGGATAAAAAACAAAGTGACAAAGATTATAAAAATTATCACGGGGCTTCCCTGGTGGCGCAGTGGTTGAGAGTCTGCCTGCCGATGCAGGAGACACGGGTTCGTGCCCCGGTCCAGGAGGATCCCACATGCCGCGGAGCGGCTGGGCCCGTGAGTCATGGCCGCTGGGCCTGTGCGTCCGGAGCCTGTGCTCCGCAACGGGAGAGGCCACAACAGTGAGAGGCCCGCATACCTCAAAAAAAAAAAAAAAAAAATCATGGAGTGAAAATTTACATTTTCCTATCCCTTTAAAGAGTCCAAACTACCTTACCAAGACCCGAAGAGATGATGACCTCACATGTCTATTGATTTCATCCACCCACTGATGACAGATGGAACTAGGGGAGATGATCAGTGTTGCTCTTGTTGATACTGGCTCCATCGCAACAAGGCAGTGGGGGCAGTAGAAAGGTTTAACCTTCAGATTCTTCTCTTCATAATTCACACATTTTGCATGCTGCCACAAGTGGCATTTCAGGCACTGAACACGAGGCTTACGGTCTACCTGGTCAACTTCACCACATATGCACTCAAAGTGATAATCGGAGGAATTATAGGGACCCATGATATTAGAATGTGCCATGTCATGACCAACAGGATTTAGAGATTCAGCTTGGTCCTTTGCTGCATGTTTTTGCTTGACTTCAAAGACACATGTACTTTCAGATGTGGTAACATCAGTAACTGCAGAGTCACCGGTAGCTGGACAGTGATCCTGTGAGTTGAGATTGATGTTAAGCTGACTTTTTTCCTTTTTTGTGGATGGAACAACAGGCTTTTTCCTCAATTTACTACGATTTCTCCTGGCCTTATAGTAATAATAGTAAGGATCATCATCATCATCAGAGGTGTTTGATGGCAAGTATTCGGAATCTGTGTCCTTGCTCCCTGGTTTTCTGGATTCTTTCTGAATTTTCCTTGGACTCCCCACAACCTATGAAAAATATTATATATTTAATTTATTTCAACAGAGTCACATATCTGAAATTAAATGCCCAACTTCACGTGCTTTACATAAAAATCTAGTAGCCAGTCTTTGTTACCCCTTCCCTGAGGAGAATCACTCTTGATCAGTGGCTTTCAAGTTGCTCTAAGAACTCCCCTCCCTGATTTCCCCTCCAAAAGCAAAAGAAAGCTCTACTGTTGTATCATTAAGATTTGGAGTGAACAAAAGTTAGAAAGATAAAGGGAGCTACTAATTTTGGCATCAACTTCTTATAATTTACAATCTGCCTAAATCAATAAAAGACTAGTAGTTTATAATATATAAATATACAAACTAGGGCAATTATAAAGATACCAAGTATTAAAATACAGCATTTAAACAAAGTGAAAATTAATCTACTAGTTACTGCAATTAGCAAATAAGTTCCTTCTTTCTTTCTCCTTTCTAACTGTGTACCCTCCTGCAATTATTTATTGAATGCCAATTCTGTGCCAGGCATCATGTTAGATGCTGGGGATATATATATGAGGAATATTTAGCTCCTGGTCTCAAAGGGGTCTGTTGGAAAAGACAGAACAGTAAAAAATAAAATGACGCCATAGGAATGCATAAGAGGGTTATATAACCCAGAGGGGCTGCGATGGGGAGGTAGGTGCCAGCAATAGCTTCCTAGAAGTGATGTCACAGTCAAGGTTGAACAGAGGAATGAATGACATTAACATGGAATGACTGGCATTAACTGAAGGAGATTTTCTTTTTTGGGTAGCAGAAGGATTATTAAAAGCACAGAAGTTCATTGCAGTCTTCTAACCTAGCTGGGGAGAAACTGGTGGAGACTCCCTGCTTTAGGAAATGAACTTTTTGGTCTGCCATTTCTTTCACAGTAGCTAAGCTGGTAACTCTACATTCTAAATTGTTGTCATTAGTCTTTTCTTGATTTATGTTTGCCAATTTGTAACTATTTTCTTAAAAGCAAACTGAACTTATTGGCCACAAAGCAGCAGTTTTATAAAAAAAATATAAACATTCTATAAGGTGATGACATGGGAAAAATAAAAACTTATATAAAAGATTCATTGTATATAAAGAGCTATGCAAATATAAGGTATCAATATTTTTATAAAGTATGGAACATGCTTTTTAAACTGCTGACAACATGAGGGTAAGAAAAGTTATCTTAAATTATAATATGCTTAACAAACTAATTTTACAATTCACTCAATAAATATTTATTGAGTACCTGACATATGTCACGCACTCTTCTCCAGGCTTAATGGTGACCAAAATAAAGTTGCTACTCTGATGGAACTTATATTCAGGAAGTAGAAAACATATGCCTCAGCCGTAAGCGTTTTTCCTAATGTTTGTTTTTTTATCATCAGACTGTAAGAGCTTCAGACAGGTGGGGTCTGTCAACTTATTCTGTAAAGCATCACATAAAGCTACTTAATAAATGCTCTGTTACCTGCTTTTTTGTTTTATCATGTATATCCTCTTCCTTGTAATTCTTTCCCAGTGTAAAAGTACCAGAAAAACCATGGCCTTTGATCTGTTTCACAAGACCTTCAAAAATTAAACATTTCAGCATCCTTTTCAGAAGACTCCTGTTCCGTTGAACATCGTATCTATATATAGAACTGACATACTTGTAGATGGAAAGAATGGAAACTCCTTTTTTTCCATTCATTTCTTTAACAGCTGTCAGGATCATCACACGTGTAGCTAAATGCAAAAGGATATGCTAACTCAGTCAAAACAATTAAAATGAAAAGAAAACTCAGTTAATCTTAATGTGTACCGAGGACCAAGTTAAGAAGAAAATAAATCAAAGATTTATTAAAGATATGTTGTCTGTACATCATCATTTTGAAGAATATGTAATAAAAATTTATCTCAATAATTAAGAAATAAATTACTGTAATGGAATAATTTAAGGAAGAATTACATTAATTTGCTAATCTTACAAATCAACTATCATTTAAAACTACATATTAAAAAAAAACTTCTCACAGTTATTTACATAAATGCTACCATTAGCAAGGGAAACATTCATTTGCTAGCAGAATTTGAAGTAGCTACTCTTTATCAAAGCCTGATTTAAACTGTAAGCTAAAGAAATTTAAATGTTACAAATTAAGGAAAAAACTGTCTGGACCAAGTCAAACCAAAGAATAAATGTTTATTTTTGTTAAGATAATATGCCTTGTAATTGAACTTTTATGCAAAGTATAAATAACTGTAGAAACAATTATTCATAACAATTACAAGATATCTCTATATAATAAGAACCAGAACAAAGATCACTGTAAAAAGGTGTTACCTTTAAGAGATTTCATACTTACGGGGGCACTGAACTTTTTCTTTTGGTTCAAATTCCATATTCTGGGTTTCTGTGTTTTTTACATTTCCTCCAGAATTATGTGATGGAATGAAATAATTCACCACTTTTCCCTGATATAAACAACATTAAGTAGTCACACAGTGTTTTGCTTTCAGTATTCTGAGTTGCTTAATAAGACAAACCCTCCTTCTATTAAGGAGATGCAAAAGAGTTATAATAAATTATGAAAGTAAGGGCTAAATATGTTATGCACACATATAAACCTTATTTTTTATTTCAGAGTTTACAGCTAGCCATCACTTTTTAAAATTGTACATGTTATCTTAAATTACCTAAATTTTAAGTGTGAAACTTCTGAAATTAACTTTTCAAGCCTTGTTTAAAATAGTAATAACCCACTGAATTTGTAATAATACTCAAAATAACTTAAAATTAACACAGCTAATGAACAGAAAATATCCAAAGGAAGTTACCAATAGTTAAAACTGAATACTCCAACTCATTTTCTACAAAGGAAATAGACATTCCCTACTCTAACCCTTAATCAAATCTGAAAGGCTAATTTTGCAAACTTTACACTATTAAAAGATCACATAACCACTAAGGTTGTGAGCATGGTGGGCCCTACAGGTAATTACAGTTATGCCTTTAACTAGTGGCCTCATTTCGGCAGGATTAAATGGGCTGATTTCAGATTCCATTATTGGAAAATATGAACTGTGAGCTATATTTGCCTCACTGAAGTTTTTTCTTTTTCTTATAAACTCTAAAATTTGCATTTTTAAACACAATTGTATTTTGTAATGAAGACTCAGAGTTTGTTTCATCTAGCAATCTAATTACTAAGCTGTTTATCCTGTAACAAAGTTCTAATTATTGATATTTGACTCTAAAATTTACATACCTGAGATTTGCAGTTTTTGAAAAATAGCTCTCAAAAATATTTAGCAGTAATACGGAGACGTGAAGTAGTGACAAAACATTTGAGGAAGTAATAAAACTTTCCTAAGGGAATTTCTCTGCCAGCTAGAAGGAAGCTTGGTAAGTGACAGCATGTCGCCTTCCTAGTTGGTCAATATCACTTAAAAAAAACCCCTCCAGGTCACAAACATCCCATTTTCTGTGCCTACTTGAAGTTAACTAACAACTAATATAAATCATTAATTGCAGAGTAAACTGAAAGTGTTGACTTAAGTGCCAAGCAAATGTTCGATATATGATGCTTTTGGAGAACATATGTCCCCGCTTTCCCAAGCCCTATGGTACTCCTACTACCTCAGGAAGAGTGAGAGCATCTTGTTTGACATCTTGTCGAGTATGTGTCAGAATCAGAGCCAAAACCTCTACTGTCTTTCCCAGACCCATCTCATCTGCTAAGATTCCACCAAGCAACAGTGGCCCAGCATTTGGGTACTCACGGATGATGCTAAGGAAAAGACAAGAAAAACACATCATAGGAATGCAAATAAAAATTACACTGTTCCTAAAGAGAACTGGGAGAAATGCATAGAAGGCTAAGCTTTTAAAAATTATATTTTAGGTTGCAACAATTATAATCCCTAGATCATGAATATAAGAACTGTGATCAAAAAACTGCCTGAGCTGACAACTAAAGTCTGCAGAAACAGAATTGGTACTGTCATCATTTTTCTCTTCTATAAATAAAAGGAAGCATGTCTGCCTTCTTTCTGTGGCCTTTATGAATCTGTGAATAAAAAATTAAGAATGGCAATAACTACTGATTCACTAGTCATATTTAATGATTCCTAAAACTCTTTTGTAATAGAAATTAACAAATTTAATGAACTGGCCCATAATAAGATGACATTTTTACCTAAAATTATAATCTCTTTAAATATCAATAACTATGCATCTTAAGTCTATTATACTGCATTTATCTACTGAAAAATTACAAGTGCTATTAATTCTATGTCTATCTATAAAAATGTCTAATGAGACCTGGACTTAGTATTCCTTCTCGAGGTACTGCTGAGGCTGAAGACTTACGCTACCAATCTCATACAGGTTTTTGTAATATTTATTTTTACTATCTTTTGCCTTACCAGCCTGTATATGGATTGTAGTAGAGTTTCAAACCCTCAGATGTAACAATTTCTCGCCATAGGAAGTGCAGGGCATTTTCTAAAGAAAAATATAATCATAAGAACAAGTTTGTTTGTTTTCCTTTCTGCCAGATAATCACATTAAAATAAAAGTAAGTTAACAGTCAGGACACCCTGGAAAGGCACATACACATGGGAAAAAGGCTAGGACTCCTCTCATTCTTTTCTTCAGATATTATTCTTTAGCTTTCTTTGCTTTGGGCACCAATATGTTCCATATAAACAAGTGATAAGACAGAAAAAGTATAGCAAATTACAGAGGATTAACAGGAAAAGAAAACTAATACATATAACCAAGTCTTACCCAATAAAGGAAAGTAGCTTATCTTTTATAAATCCTTCAAGAAGTTACCTGATGTCTTTAAATAACTCAACAGATATACGATACTGGACTAATACATTAACGTAAATCAGACCTAACCTTTTATATGGGTCTGAGTCGGAGGAAAGGCTTAACTGAGGAAATAATATCTAAAACTATAACACTGAAGTACTGAGTTTATTTCAGCCAGAATCGTCCACTAACCCTTCCCTTAATATTTTAAGTTGTTCAAACCAACTGCTAAGTAGGAAGTATGGCTCCACTCACCAGTGAAATGGTAAGTCACTTTTTGTTACTTTCTTTAGGGATTAATAGATGAAGTAGGAATACAGACATATAGGTTTTATAAAATGAAAAAAATTAAAAGATAAAAAGCTTTAATTTACGGGAACCAAGGGAACAGAAAAACTACTAAATGACACATGGGATTTAATCAACAAAATCCAGCCTGTGGACAAAAAACAATGAATCACTGACACATGCAGCACGGATGAACCTCGAAAACATTATGTTGAAAGAGGCCAACTCCTTCCACCCGAGTGTACACATTTTATCATTCCGTTTGTTTCAAAAACAGGCAAAACTGGGCTTCCCTGGTGGTGCAGTGGTTGAGAGTCCGCCTGCCGATGCAGGGGACACGGGTTCGTGCCCCGGTACGGGAAGATCCCACATGCAGCGGAGCGGCTGCGCCCGTGAGCCATGGCCGTTGAGCCTGTGCGTCCGGAGCCTGTCGCTCCACAACAGGAGAGGCCACAACAGTGAGAGGCCCGCGTACCGCAAAAAACAAAAAAACAAAAAAACAAAAACAAAAACAAAAAAAGCAGGCAAAACTAATTTACGGTGATAGTGGTTGCCTCCCGAAGGGGTTGAAGTAGGAGAACTGACTGGGCAATTATAGAACTTGCTGGGGTGATGGAAATACTTTGTCAGCCCTGTATGATAGAAATATTAAAAGAAACAGGTGAAATTAATTTTAATAGTTGTTTTCATTTAGCCCAATATAATCAAAATATTATCATTTCAATTATGCAATCAATATAAAAATTAGTAGTGAGATATTTCACATTCTTTTTTCGGTACTATTTGAAATCTAGTATATATTTTAAACCTATTGCACATAATTTGGACAACCACATTTCAAGTCTCAAGAGGCATGTGTGGCTAGTGGCTACATTTGAAAAAGTCTGGTTCTATGTCTTAACTGAGTTGCTGGTTTCACAGATGCGTAGATTCATCAAAACTTATCAAACTGTGCCCTTAAGGTCTGTGCATTTTACTGTATGTAAGTTACACCTTAATCAAATTCCTTAGTTGAAAAAAATTATTTCATTTTGGAGAAAAAATAATCCAGTCTGTGGTAAACTCTACAGAGCTAACCATTCCTTAAACAAATACACGAAAAAAATACAAGAGAGAGGAGATAGAACCTATGGACTAAAAGAAACTTAAGAGACAGCAACTAATTCCAATATATGGATGTTATTTGGTTTCAGATTTGAACAAAGTATAAGAAGGAGAAATAGAGAGAAGGGAGGGAAGGAAGGGAGAGAGATTTGGTGATATTAAGGAATTATTGGGTTTTAAAATGCATTATACATATATTTATATCTGTTTAAAAGATCCTTTATCTTTTAATGAAATAAACCGAAATATTAACAGAAGAAATGATACAATATGTGGGATTATTATTTCAAAATAATTCAAAATATTGGGGGAGGAGGAGGAAGAAGAAATAATATTGGCTATGAACTGATATTTCCAAAATAAAAAGTTAAAAAAATAAAGTTTGTTGGATAAAAAAGTGGGAGAAATAAGAGCTATTCATCACTGATTAAAATAAATCTATACAGGAAGAGTGAGAAATAGTTAACACTTTACTTCCTAGAGTCATGTAAAAATCTCATCTTGTGCCCATGCCTTTAAAGACAATGATAAAGAAGTGGCACAAATGACTCCCATAAATCTACTACTTTTTTGAAAACACTTATTAGATGGTGTTTCATTTTATTATTTATTTTGTGGAGTAAAGAAAATAAATGCAAACCTAGGAAAATTAGGTTAGTCACACATTGTCTCCCACTTTTGTAAATTTGCTTTCTGTCCCTAACATTCATGATTAAATTGTAAAGCCTTTTACATGTATTAGGAAGATTCCATCTGGTCAGGTTACAAAAGCAATTCTTAGTTGGAAAGGCATGTAAAAAATTTCTTGGTTTTTAAAAATTCCAATCAAGGCAGCCTTTACTTTGGCTGGAAAAATCAGTTTGAACTTTTATGGATGAGGGAACTCATATATGAATTTCTCTAGATTTCAGTTTTGAAGGATTTCTTAGAAAATAATTTTGTTCATAGTAGCACCCATTCTATCCTATGTTTTCAATATGATTTGTTTACTGATCGATTTCCCCCTACCCCTCTCTCTCATATAATCCCTCTGATCAATTTGCCTTTCTTTAAGCATCTTATACTTGCCACTAGCAGGGGTGCTTTTGAAATGCTCTTGTTGTAGCATCCAATTTACAGCCTCTCTTTGGTATGGTCTCAACACAGGAGTCAGTGCAGGATGCTGGACATCCACTTGGATGCATGGAGTTTCTTGTTGATGTGTTTTCTTCACAAAGTGATAGAGTTCATCAATGTCCTGTCCCTCTGGCTCACTCTCTGAATCTTCCTCATCCTCTTCCAACACATCTGTATATACAAGAACAAATGTACTCAAAACAATCCCATCCACATTTATAACTATAAGCAATTCTTATTTCAAGAACATACCATGCATTCTTCCACTTCTGGGGCCTTTCTTAGTATGTTTTTTGACTGATCAAAAATTTACCCATCCATCCTTCAAGAAAATTCAACTGATACTTTTTCCATGACATTTTCTTTTGTTTTCCCTGGTCAGAATTAATATTCTCTTCTGTGTTCATGCAATACTCTTATACTTTGGATATAGTAGTATATTGCAATCTGTCTGGTAATACAATCATTTGTGTGTATTCATCCCTTCCCCACTGAACTGTAATGCTCTTTGAGAGCAAAGGCTGTCTTTTGTTTTTATAGTTCCTTAGAGCAGCTAGCACGTGCCTTGCGCGTTGTAGATGTTTAATAAACATCTGAGGAACTGAATGTGAATATCTTTTGCAGTTTGTAAAAGGATAATTTATTTCACTTTTACATCTTAACATAAAAAAAATCCATACGCAATTTTTCTATGTCTAATAAGACAAGGATTCCCATTCTATTTCTTATGCTAAAAAGGATAGGTATTTGGTAGCAGCACCAGCAGCCAATCAGGAGATTAAGGGCTTAAGCCATCAACACAAATTCGTAAGAATTTCAGACTCATTTGTTGGGCACAATTGCCCTGTGGAAGAAGATTCATGCCTACAACATGAAAAAAAAAATTCAAACTCTTGAACAAATTTACAAACCCCGTTAACTAAAGCTAATGATTTATTACTGAAAGGTTTCAAATAGGCCTACACACATTTATAGAACAGGCCTCATATGCCCTAAAATAAAAACTGTACCATAAAATACATAATTTACTATTTTCAATAAAAATTATGTCATATTAAGATTTTCAAAAGTTTACAATTAATGTGTAGTTATATGCTTGGTTATTTCAGACTGTTAGTATAGGTGTATACTCTAGTATCAGTAACTAAATTTGAAGTTTTCTTTTAAAATCCTTGAAGTTTTCCTTTGAAAAGTTCAAATTTTATTATTTTTAAAAGGCAGAATAATGGAATCCTTATAACTTTAAAAATTCTAGGTGTACTTAAAAGCATTCCTTCCAATTTTAAAACCAGTGATTTTCCTCCTTTTAAGTCTTTAACATGCAAAATGATTTACTATTATTAGTTATCATGAAGCTTTGCAAAGAATGTACTGCAGAAACAATTCAATAACCAAGCTCAGAAACGGATTTCCCAAATATTCCAGTATAAAAATGTTCTATAATTTGCACCTGAAATAAGGCTGACCCACCATGAGCAGGACTTGGAGAATTTGAGCCGTTTTTCCAGTAGTGTTGATGGGCTGCATCAAGCCATCCACACTCTCCCTTGGGAACCAATGGCAGACAACTCTGAAACTGCAGTCCTGACCAAGGATACAACGTCTTGCCAAGAAACAGTAGCAAAGTTAACTGGTCTTTATGGGAAGCAGGCTCTTGAGATTATTTGTCAGACTGCAAAGGAGAGGTGGAATAAAGGCCAGCCAAGAATCTCTGGCCATGACAAAATAAAAAAGCACAGGAATAATGCAAAAATTCCAATCAGCTCAGAGCCCTTTAAATTCTGCCTATTGACTCCGTAAACATTTCTTGAGTAACTACTATAAGCTGAGCACATTATTAAGCAAATAAAGACAAAAATTATAGAAGTAGGGGTATTTCGGATAAGTATAATTTTGTCATATAGCAATTTTATGAAGGTTTAATTTTTACTATGGTTTTAGTAGCTGTTTTTCTGGCTGTTATGTATAGGATTTGGGGGAAAACCCACAGCTCTTCAGTAGTAGCAATTTTAAAGTTTACTTTAAATATTACCTGGAATAATAAAATTGTGTAACTTTTCCATCACTCTCTTCATGAGTTGATTGAACTTTTTCATTCTTGAGTTTGCATCACTCAGAAAATCTAGTTTTGCTAGGCCACCTTCCAAAAGATAAATTCCAACCTACATAGAATTAATCAACATAAAAATAGTTTTGATTGTACTATACCATTTTTGAGGATGTAAGAAAAACATTTTTTAACATCATCATTTTTAAAGGTATTCACAGTATTTACCCCACAAGCACTAAATATATACCTACCAAATCTCCCTTAGATGTTTTCACTTTCAATAACAAATGCATTCTACAAATGCAGTACCTAGTATGTGTGATGCACCATTTAAGTAGCTAGAAAAAAAATATTTCTTTAACTGAACCTGGGAGACTGTGATAAGAACACCAATTCTACCAACCAAGTCAATGATTTCCCAACTGGATGATCATCAGAATATCAATGAAGCTGGTTAAAAATGCAGATTCCCCCAGAAGATTCTGATGCACATGACAGGATTCTTAAGCACGGTTAGGTTTGGGAATCCCTATTACTATATCAAACACTAAAATGTATAGGAAAACAGACCTTGATTAAGGTTATGTAGCTTGAGTCTAGTGAAACAATGTAGTATGAAGTTTTGTAGTCAAAATACTTGAATTTTAATACTGGCATTGATATTTAAGAGCTAAATAAACTAACAAAATAATTGATTTATTCTGACCCCAACAGAGAAACCTATATGAGATAGCCCACTTAGTACAATTTTAAAACTTCCTAATGGTAGATAATCAATAAATACAGTTTCCTTCATTTTCCTGTATTATCCTGAGCTTAATTCCCTAATCACTGAGATTCTCATAGTTTTTCACTAAAGAACAAGAATCAACCAGCATTATACAGGAATAAGTGGCAAAGATTATTTTTCACTACTTATATTCTGCTTTGTACCTAGAGATGGCTTGCTATAGCAGCAATAAGTGTTTAAAAGTTTATAAAAATTGGGATTAGGGAAGACAGAACAGATCAAGATTTGGTGTGTGGGTGGGAGAAGTAGACAGAACACAGGCATACAATCCATGAATTCTTACATACTTGTTATCCCTGAGCCACAATTTTTGGCACTATCAGCAAAGAGAGGGAATGCTTGGTTGTACAGTTAGACTGTTCAGGGAAGAATTAATTACAATCCAATGCTTCTAAATTTTCTCCTTTCCTTCTGTCAATTCTGAAACTATAAATGGGGCTATCAATATAATTGATTTTTAATGTGAGAAATGTATAACACAGCTTTCAACTGAACAGAGGTGAATTTAACATTTTAGAATTTTTCAAGTTCTAGCATGAAGGCATATAAACCTGCTTCATAGTTGACAAAGTACATTTACTTACATTACCTCACCTGATTCTCAACACAACTGTATGAGGTAAAAAGAATGAGTACTATTTACATTTCGTACAAAAAGAAGCTGAAATTAGGGCCTTTAAATGATTCACAAAAAGTTACTTGGCTAGTGAATAGCAGAGCCTGAAATGAATGGTAAATTTATTCATTCACTTACTGAAAATCTGTTTAGTACATGGTATTTTACTGGGCTGTGAAGATAAAAAACTTCATAGTCTAGTGAGGGGGAAAGATATAAAATGTAAGTACACTACAAGTGACCAAGGCAAAAATAAGCATATGTGTTAGATATTATGGGGGAAGAGCATGTAACACCATCCATGGAGTTTAAGAAAGCATCTCCTTAGGTGAAGTAAACTCTGAGCTGAACATTAAGCGATGACCAGGAGTTTGGAGGGATGAGGAAGGCACAACCCAGGCAGAGGGAAGTGTGAGAGCAAAAGCAGAGATGCAAAAAGGCAGCAGGGTATCTGCAGGAAACAAATTAATTTGCACTTTCTGGGACAAACTAAAAAGCAGAGTGATTAAGAGTTGAGGCTGGAGAAGGAGACAAAGGCCTATCAAAGGAGAGACTTATATGCCAGGTTATCATTAATTCTAGAGGCAGTAAATAGACTAGAATTCCATTTGCATCCATAGCATACCAGCCCAGAGACAAAGGTAATGAAGGAGTTGAAAAGGTAGTAATTAAAGGATTGCTACAGGAAGAGAAAGAGATAATGAGGACCAAAACAAGTCACTGAGAGTAGAACTGGAAAGGGCGAATCAGGAAGATCCTGAAAAAAGAACAGCCTGAAAATGATTAGCTATAATATACATTTTTTATAGTTATTGAATGTCCCAAATAAAATGTACTCTGACACTTAATAATGAGAGGCTTATTGCTGGCTTTCCAGACCTTCCTTCTAAGTTAATTTCAAAATGGGCTGTCTGATGCAGAAGAACCTTAAAAGACACTACAGAAATTGCATACCTTGATAATGCGATTTCCTTCTGGTTTTTGGTAAAGTTTTATTCTTTTCTTCTTTTGCAGCCACCCCAAATCTTCTAACATTTCACCACTAAAGGATGATTCCACTTGAATACCTTTGTCACAAATACTGATTGGCTCGTTGAGTCCTCTTTCTTTTTTCTCTATATCTTCGCATTCTGAATGAACATAGATCACAAACTGACAGCTCGACTCTGAACTCGTCAGTGTAAAACTCCTTTCAGAAAAATTTTCAATTAAACTCTGTTCAGGAAGAAGCTGAAGAGTTAATTCCCCTAGAAATGCTTTCCAAGAATTATCAAAGTGACAGGGAGAAATCACAATATTCAGCTTTAGAGACAAAGGGGAAAAAATGCCACCAGTCTCTTCTTCAACTGATTTTGAGACGCTCACCACTTCTGAACACCTCTTCTTATCTTTGTGAGCCACTTCTTCCTTTAGACTATCATCTAGGATGATGCAGTGAGCAGAAGAGGAGTCCAAACCTGGGCAGGACTGCTCGTCATCAGTTGAGGTGAGAGGTTCATTCCTTCTGTCCTCATGCATATTCCAACGAAGCTGCTGTTGCTTTTCCTCATCTACCCTCACTGGAGCAGCACGTTTCCGTCGGCTGCTCATTTTCAAGTTATCTTGGTAAATATGAAGTCTAGAAGACAAACACAACAGTAGGCATTCCAAGAGAGGGTTTTAGTATTAAAATACTCCCAGATGAGAAATTCAGCAGAGAAAAATAATCCCACACATAACATGAAATCTTCAGAGACACACAAACTAATGGATAATTTTTTTAATAAGTCAAATACAGCTTTGGAACACACTGACTATAATCTCATGTATCATATAAATTCTAATGGTCTTATTGGTCTTTTACAGATAAATTTAATATAGATTATTTGTTGTTTAAACTAAAATAAATTCTAAAAATACATTTAATGAGCAGCATGATAGTAAGGTAAATCTCTCAGATATCCTGGAAATGCTTATTTGAAAACTTTTAGTAACATTTAGATTCATATCATCACCACAGAATTTCAATTTTGTTTTATAATCCCAAAGAGTTAACAAAACTTCACTTGACTCTTACATAACTTAAAAATCCCTAAAAATATATCTTCTTTTTCAAAAGAGGAAGATGAAAACATAGAAATGTATTTTTTTGTGAATCAGCATATAAAAAGAATAAGAGGGATATCTGGGCAAGAAATAAGGTGGTGATGGCAAACAGGGGAAATAAGGCAGAGACAATAATAGAAGAAAATTTAAAAATATAGGGAAAAAAAGAAAAGAAAGCTTTGTCAACTCAAGAGAGGAAACTGGGCTAAAAGCAGCCTATATAAGGTAGGCCCTAAACTACATTTCCCAAAATAATAGCCAATTCCTATACACAGCATAAAACAACTCAGAGAAGTTAAATCACAAAGTCATAATGATGGTTGGTGCCTATTCCAATTTATTCCAACCATGTAGCTGGGGGAAAAAAAAAAAAGGATGTATAAACAAAATTTGTCTTCAAGTGCAGTTTAAGAAATATTCTCAGAAAAGGGAACCCTCTTGCACTGTTAGTGGGAATGTAAATTGATACAGCCACTATGGAGAACAGTATGGAGGTTCCTTAAAAAACTAAAAATAGAAGTACCATACAACCTAGCAATCCCACTACTGGGCATTTACCCTGAGCAAACCATAATTCAAAAAGAGTCATGTACCACAATGTTCACTGCAGCTCTATTTACAATAGCCAGGACATGGAAGCAATCTAAGTGTCCATCAACAGATGCATGGATGAAGAAGATGTGGCACATATATACAATGGAATATTACTCAGCCATAAAAAGAAACTGAGTTATTTGTAGTGAGATGGATGGACCTAGAGTCTGTCATACAGAGTGAAGTTAAGTCAGAAAGAGAAAAACAAATACCGTATGCTAACACATATATATGGAATAAAAAAAAATGGTTCTGAAGAACCTAGGGGCAGGACAGGAATAAAGACGCAGATGTAGAGAATGAACTTGAGGAAACGGGGAGGGGGAAGGATAAGCTGGGAAGAAGTGAGAGTGTCATGGACATATATACACTACCAAATGTAAAACAGATAGCTAGTGGGAAGCAGCCGCATAGCACAGGGAGATCAGCTCAGTGCTTTGTGACCACCTAGAGGGGTGGGATAGCGAGGATGGGAGGGAGGGAGATGCAAGAGGGAGGACATATGGGGATATATGTATATGTACAGCTGATTCACTTTGTTATAAAGCATAAACTAACACACGATTGTAAAGCAATTATACTCCAATAAAGATGTTAAAAATATATATATAACATATATAGAAAAACAAAAAAGAGAAATATTCTCAGTAATTCCATTTTTAAATAAAATCCAGTCAGGTATTCGCCGAGTCCCCAGTAAGTATTCAACACCGTGCTGTATTTGAGGAGAGGATATAAAAGAAGTATACATCAAACCATGGTCTTTAATTCAATACAGACGATAAGCTGTGTTTTGGTTTCTTGACGACAAACTGAGCACACAGAGCAGTCTACATCCCTCTACCTCCACTAACTCGCCATCCTTAATTACTCTGCTCCAAATCTAGCCCTGTTTAAGGTAATACAAAACAAGGGGAAATCTCAGCTGACCAGAAACTTTGAGGTATTCCTAAAGAATGATACAGAGGGAATCAGACTGGAAAGCTGAGTGACAGCGTGAACGTATTAGCACAAAAGATGGGAGCATCATCAAGCGGGCTGCCATGCTCAGTGGTGGGGGACCTGGTAGTGGAACCCAAAGTGAGTCCAGGGCTACAGCACAGATAATAGTGGAACAATAAAGTGGAAACCCACAGGCCCTTACCTGCCCTATTTCTCCCAAAGCCAAGGTAGCTGTGATGGGGGTATCTATTTTCTGGTGAGAGCGGTGCCTAAACTGGAAAGATGTCCTTTGCCACTGACTAAAGAAAAAAAGGCAGATGACAATGGACTCTGCCTATATGGAGGTCTCACCAATCTCCCATCCTCACTGAATACAACAGAAAACAAGTCTTACATCTGCTTCTGAGCCTCCCCTTAAGCAAACTGTACAAGCAGAGACAATGAAAGGTAAAGCGAGGAATCTGAACCTCAAAGATGAGTTCACAATCAACAAACATGAAGGGATCTCCAACAGGAGTATAAATGAACAAAGAAACTTTCACCCAAACAGATGGAGCAATCTGAATAAGAACTTTATAAAACAGTCAAATCATTACATCCTCAGGGAGATAACATATTGTTTTCATGAAACAGAATCAGCAAGTCATAACACAAAAAGGTGGCTATTAAAAAAACTGACTGGCAATTTTAGGAAAGCAAATTATATTACTGGGTATTTTCGATCCGCGGTTGGCTGAATCTGTGGATGCAGAATCTGCAGACATGGAGGGCTGACTGTATCTTTAAAGAAATAAAGGTGAAAAAAATGACAAAAGCCAAGAGAATTCACTTGCAGACCCACATTTACAAGAAATGTTAAAGGAAGTCCTCACAAAGGAAAATGATATTAGATGGAAATGTGGACCTACACAGTGGGATAAAAAGCATTGTGAATGAAAAATATGTGCATAAATATGTCTTTTCTCTTGTTTTTACAGTTCTTTAAAAGATAACTTTAAGAATTTTTCATTCTGAAAATTGTCAAGTCTACATAAAAAGAGAGAAATAGCCTAGTAGTATAATCATAGAGATATATATATACTATGTACTATGTTTATGGACTGAAAGACTCAAGATGCCAAAATGTCAATTCCTCAATATTGATTTACAGTCAAAGTAATCCCATTCGAAATCCCAACAGGCCTTTTTTTTTTTTTTTTTTTTGTAGAAACTGACAAGCTGATTCCCAAGAACTAGAAGAGTCAAAATAATTTTGAAAAAGAAGAGTAAAGTTTAAAGATTTAACAATGACTCCAGGACTTACACTGACAGTAATCAAAACAGTGTGGTAATGATATAAAGATAGACATATAGACCAATGGAACAAAATAAAGTGTCCTGTAATAGACCCACATAGCATGGTTAATTGATTTTTGAAAGAAATTCAAAGGCAATTAATGGGGAAAGAATATCCCCTTTAATAGATATCGCTATGCAAAAAAAAAAAAGAACCTTGATTTTTACCTCCCCACACACATAAAAACTAACTTGAAATGGATCATAAACTGATATATAAAAGCTAAAACTGTAAGGCTTCCGGAAGAAAACTGAAGACAAAATCTAAGTGACAGTGGATTAGGCCAAAAAAAAAAAAAATTTAAATAGGACACAAGAAGCAGAGACTATAAGAAAATGATAAATTAGGCTTTAATGAAATTAAATACTTTGGCTCTTCAAAAGATATTGTTATGAAAATGACAGGGAAAGCTGAGGATGGGAAACAATATTAGTAAAACAAATACCTGATGAAAGATTTCTATGTGGAATATATAAACAACTTGCAAATCAATAGTAAGAAAAACAACCTTATTAAAAAATGGACATAAATTTTGAACAGTCGTTTCACCAAAGAGGATCTATACGTTGCAAATACTGTAAGCACATGAAAATATCTTCACCATCATCAGTTATTAAGGCATTTCAAATTCAACCCATAAACCACAATGAGAAACTACATATCCAGTAGAGTGATTAAAATTTAAAAGACTGAGGATGTAGAAGAACTAGAACTGAACTCTCCAGCATTCCAACAGGAAAAGTCTGTCAATTTCTTACAAAACTGAATATATATTTTCTACACAGCCTATTAATCCCACTCATAGGCGTTTACCTAAGAGAAATAAAAACACAGAATCATAAAAGACTTAAACTTGAATTTGCTAATAGCAGTTTTATTAATAAAAGCCTACAACTGGAAACAACCCAAATGTCCATCACCTGAAGAATGGATAAACAAATGCAATACTTACTCATGATAAACTACTGATACATATAACAACATGGATGAATTTTTAACACATTATACTAAGTGAAGGAAGCCAGAAGTGAAAGACTACACAGTGTATGATTCCATTTATATGAAATTCTAGAAAAAGTAAAAATCTAGTGATAGAAAGCAGATTAGTGGTTATCAGGGGCCAGGAAGTGGTAAGAGGTGACTAGCAGCAAAGAAGCAGAAGGGAAACCTTTGGGATAACAGAAATGTTCTATTGGTGATCACGCGATGGTATACATTTGTCAAAATTCATCAAATTGTACGTGTAAAATTGTTGAATTTTATTGCATGTAATTTACCTTAATAAAACTAATTTAAAAAGCAGGACTTCCCTGGTGGTGCAGTGGTTTAGAATCCGCCTGCCAATGCAGGGGACACGAGTTCGATTCCTGGCCGGGGAAGATCCCACATGCCTCAGAGCAACTAAGCCCGTGAGCCACAACTACTGAGCCTGCACTCTAGAGCCCGCGAGCCACAACTACTGAAGTTGTGGCTCTACTACGCGCTTAGAGCTCGCGCGCCTAGAGCCCGTGCTCCGCAGCAAGAGTAGCCACCGTAATGAGAAGCCCGCGCACCGCAATGAAGAGTAGGCCCCGCTCGCTGCAACTAGAGAAAGCCCACACGCTGCAAGGAAGACCCAACGCAGCCAAAAATAAATAAATAAATTAAAAAAAAACTAATTTAAAAAGCAAAGATAAAAAGTAGGTGCAGAAGTGATTTAAAAACTGTAAGAGAATATTAAGCATAGCTTTAGTCTAATAAACTTGAAAAATCTAGATAAAATGTGTAATTTACTAACAAAATGTAATGAATAAAACTGGTCCAATAAATAGAAGATCTGAATAGAACAATAACCATAAAAGAAACATATAATATTACTTATCTACCTAAGATCTACCTCATTTCCTTGTTGACAGAACCTTTCTCTTACTTAGGAACACATTGGCCTTGTGACTTAAAAGAAGAGCGGTTTCCTCCGTAGTCTCAAGGAAGTTGTTTGTGCAGTCCAATAAGGATGCCACTAGCAGGAGAGAATGTGGGCTTTGAAGTCCTTTCAATAGATTCTAATTCTAGCCTTGGCACGTACAAATTATCTAGCCTCTTTGTGTATGTACAAGAGCACAGCAACAGAAATTTAGCACATATTCAGTAAGTGGTAGTTGCTATTATCATCACCCCGAGAACACTATAAACTATATTTTACAATAACCAAACTTTAAAGTGGCAGGATGGGAGACTATAGATCAGTGTGTTTCAAATTTGACTTACATTAGAATCACCTGGAGGAAATTTAAAAAATCCTGATGCCTGGTACTACCCCAGCCAATTAAATTATAATCTCTGGGGCAGGGCCCAGGCACTACCTCCATTATTTTTTAGGCTCCCTAGGTGATTCCAGCACGCAGCCAAGTTTGAGAAACCTCGTTATTGTTAGCCAGCTGCCTACTAAAATCCACTTTTCTTTCCAAAGTATAGTATAGATGGGAAATGTCTGCTCAACTGGTGCTGCATCTCTAGTAATCCATGACCATTTTGAGCCAATCAATTGCGAAGAGAGGTTAATATGTGCCCTTTCTCTTACAACAGTCTTGTAATAGAGATATTATTGAATCAGAACACATTCCTTCATCTCTCTGTTCTTTTCTCTGGTTAGGCTCATCCAGTATCTTTTAAGTGATATATACCACTATAATCTGCACATTCTTTCAGATGTTTGCTTCCAATCTGATTCTTCTAATATTACAGAAGTATTTGTCAATTACAATGATAAGTTGAAGAAAAATAAAGACCAGGATTTCTAGCAAGGCTCTCATTTTGTTCAGTTCTCTACTGAGCAAACATTCATGATCTGCCTTCCCTCCACCCCACCATCCTGTTTTGGTTGACTCTTTTTCTAGCAGATCTCTATCTAGGGATAACTCTTTAACCAAAGAAGATAATGTTTGATCAAAGCTACTTATAACCATAATGTTAGCTGGTAGCTAATAAGTCAAGTACTGGTAAAATTCCATGTATCTCTAATCATATTCCAATTCTAAATCCTTCTCCTTGTTTTCCTCATACCAGATGAATCTCATCTTTGATGATTCTGCTTCTTCTTCCTCCCCCTTAAATATCAATGTTTGGGTATAACATGATTATATGCAGTTTTCTATATGGACCACATTTTTATTGTCCCTCATTTAGATGTAAAAAGCCTTTTGCTTGAAATGCCCTTTGATGCTTTTCTGCCTATCGCTGTCCTAATCTCCCCACAAAACCTTCCATGACCAGGTATGCTGAGTTAAAGGCCTCTCCTCCTTGATCCCAACTGCTACAGTGCTCTTAACTGTTTGACTTTGAACTACTTGAAAGCTGGGCAGGAACAGTATCCTATTCAGCATTGTACTCCCAATGCCAGGTCAGTGTCAGGATGGAAATGACATACAAAGTAGCGTGAACCAAAGATCTCTAATTTTCTCAATACCCTCTCTCTTTTTAAGGACCTAGTACAGTACTTTACTCATATTTCTTTCTGGAAAAATCTCTCTTAACCATATTCTAAAAGACTATAGGTAGTGTGAAACTACTCTTTACTACTTCTGGCCCAGAATGAGACAGAGAAAACTGACTGACCTGTATCTTTAACAGAAAACAAAGATAGATTGCTAGAAGAGTAAACATAAAATGTTAAGTTACTAAGACAATACAACAAATGGATATCAATTAAACTTATTCTGGTTCTTTCCTCTCCAAATTATTAGCTCTTCATTAAAAGACACATACCAATCCTGAATTACCACGAATCCATGGTAGGCCTGGGTTTAGGCTATTAGGGGAACAAAGAGTATATACATTTGAGATATTGCTGTCCAAGGTAAGCCTTATGCAAGTGAAGCCCAACCACTACTGATAACTGAAAAGTTCTCAGTGACCTAGCATTACCACAATCTTCTTCTGTAGTGATAATCCCAGTAGGCTGAGAGTATTTTCATCTACTGAACTCTAGAACATAGGTTAGTCACAGATACTTAGAAAATGCCCTCATAAGATTTTTCACCAGCAGATTGTTTCCCCCAAATCTTTCTAGCCTGAACTCTTAATAAAAGATTTGTTTTAATAATCCTGTAAGTACAGTTCTTCAGGCTGGACAAGAAGAGTATATATATACATATATATAGCATCCTTCAAAACTAAACTATTTTATTCTCAACTGCCAGCTTATTGGCCAAGTGGACCTTGTAAACTCCAGGAAGTGCCAGCTTTAGCAGTACAGGTACACTTATCCCACAACTGTTCACTACCACACTGCTTCCAGCATGATTACTGATCATAAGTCAACTAGTCTTTTCGGTGACAGTACAGATATTATGGATTATTTCAATTCATGGGAGTTTCATCATTCTTGCTATCACCAACCGAATAGTAAAAAATGGCTTTAATGACTTTAAAATTATTATTTTTTTGTTCCGTTAAAGCCACAAGTTAATTTAAACACAAGTAGGAAAACACCAAACATCTAGGATTTTTACCTCATGGCTAATGACAAGTCACTTAGAAAAAAGACACAAGCTTAATGGTCATTATTTAATAATACTGCTTATCTGACAGTGACCGTCAGTCATCAGAAAACACATCTTGGTTCTGGAAACTAGTAACTACCAAGGAGTCAAAGTGTACAATGTGCACTGGTGGTTTAGAATGCGAACGTAATTAATATGACTCCAGAGGCAACTGAGAACTTTCAGACTAACTTGGCCTCGGCCTCCCCTGTACTACATTACAACCCCGCCCACCAAGAAGCTAGGCAACTGCCCAGTTCCAAGTCTCCAGGGGCATATCTGCGGCGAACAGTGATACCCACTCAGTTTTCTTCCAAAAGACTCAAAAGCGGTTCGAGGAGTCTGAGGAGGGCTGTCAGCGCCGACCGCTCCCAGCAGGCCGGGCAAACAAGCTGCCGCGAGGCGGAGGAGCGCGATCACAGCCCTCGGGGCGCTCGAACAAGACACTGCAGGCCCCAGGCCCCAGCCCCCGGGGAGAAGCACAGCCTCCTTTCCCATGACCCCACCTCGTCCCGGGGGAGCCGCGGCGGTGCACGGGCCCACACGTCTGGGATGGGGAAGGGTCGGGGGGACTCGCGCTGCGTCTCCCTCTCAGCCTTTTAGTTTCCCGGACTCCAGAACAACAGAGTCCTCCCTCCCTGGGACCTCCGTCTCTGTGCAGAGACGCCTTCCGTCCCCGACCTCTGACCCCTGACCCTCCATCACCCAAGCGCCTACCTAGACTCGTTCTCCAAGCCCCTAGAGCCTCTCTGCACCAAGGCTCAGGGCCCTCTAATGCCCCCGCAGGTCCCGGGCACGCATTCGCCACCCAGCGAACATCCACCTGAGGTAGCCACGCGCGATTTAGGCTGGCGTGTGTTGCGGTTCCTTGGGGGGCCCAGAAACCACAGCTCCTAGGTGCTGGGCGCGCGCTGGAGCGAGGGGTCAAGGTGAACGCGCACGTAGGAGCGCCCCGCCCCCTTTGTCCGGCAGTGGCTTCATGAGTGTCTTCTGCGCAAGTCCACATGGTTAGAGACTCTCGAAAGACACGGTCGAAGTCTCGCGATATCTCGACACCAAGACATTGGAGAATACAGGATTGGCTGGAACCTCTAAGGAGGAGGCGGGGCTCTAAGCGGATTTAGAAGTGAGCGGGGCTCCCGGCTGAAGGGGCGAGGCTCCCAGCGGAAGGGAGTGAGACCAGTTTGAAGCGAGTGCTAGATGTAAGAGTTGTGGCTTTAATAAAAAGAAGAGAATTCTGCAAATGCACCTTTTAAATTGTTTCCAGAAAGCAGCCACTAATTAGTTACGGATGAAGCTTATCTCCCTCAGAAAAGTGATTTTAAAAGACTTTCCAGGGAGATGTGAGTAAATATTTTAAGATGAGGAAAAAACTACACGTATTGTGCTGAAGCCGGCCTTCCAATATCTTAGTCCTTTTCCTTCTCTTCACTGAGCGGTAGCCGCTTTTCTTGGACGTAGGCTTATGCCTAGATAACTGGCATAACTGAGAGGCTTCAGGGCAAGAGCCTGAAAAATAACCCTCAGGAACATGGGGCACTCAGTGATTGAGTACCTAATAAGGACTCAGCATTATACTGCGGAGTGGTGTCTTGGCCTGTGTGATCACAGAAGGACAAAAGTAAGTTCTTGACTGTGAGAGCATCCGTTAGCTGCGGAGAGAGTCCAGAGTGGGCCATATTCTTTAGACCTCTAAAATAGCCTAAGAGAAGCCATTTGCATAAATGAAACCACGTAGAATTCAGTGGAAATCAGTGACCTTATCCAAGTCTTCATAAGGCAAGTTGAAAAAGAAGTGCTAGTGCTGGAGCAGTAGGCAAGCAGAGTCCCTCTTCATTGGAGAACTGATCCTTTCACTAAGTATTGATACAAGACATAATGGAGCCTTTCTTTTGGAAGTGTAAGTTGAAACTCCATATTTAAACGTTTATTGTGCTGTAAAAGGTTATCTCTGAGAACACATTTCACCATTGGAGCAGAAAATTAAGCTCATAATTTGACTGAGTTCAGCTGGTACCAGGCAGAAATATTTAAAAATAAGCACAGCATCATTTCATCTTTGTTCAGCTTGATCAGGGTAATTAATCTCTATAGACATTATTGTTATCCTGTACAAAATATTAAAGTATAGGTCCAGTTGTGTGTCTGGAGATGTAATTTCACCTACAGAGATGGAATTCTATACAGTATCCTGTTCTTACAATTAAAGAAAATTCTTCCTCTTGAATTTTCCAATGGTATGTTCAATTCTGTATTTGCAAAGTGCCCTGTGTAGTCTTTGAAAAGTTCTCTATGAAGTAATGTTTTTTCATATTAGAATCACCATAGCTGATGCTCAGTTTTGCACCTTTGCATTCTGGAAGCTCCCAGCTGTGAAATAGCTGTTCACCCCTGACAACACTCAGTTCATCCACCCATTAGATGCTAAAGATGTAATAGCATTCCTCAAGTGGGAATCAGTTGATCAGACATCAACCAATCAGGGAACCACTCTGTGTACATAGAGTTCAACTGCTTCTTCTTGAAACTGTAAATGTAGCTGAAGTCAGACCGCTTGCTTCCTTGTGTGGTCCACTAGGCCAAAGCTATAGATCCAGTTCCTTTTGGGGATAGTAGCTTTATTCTAACCTTGCCCCTAACTCAGGTCATCAATTTTAGAAAAGAATGTTTTAAGTTGTTCTCAAGGGGGAGGAATGGTTGAGAGGTAGTAAATGAGTAAATGTAAATTTAACTCCCTTTGGAGGCAGAAAAGCATGACTGATGATTTAGGAGTAGAACTTTGTTTTGCAAAGCCCTTTCATGTTCGTTTTTCCATTTGGTCCTAAAATGATAATATGAGATATTTAAATTTTTCATTTGAAGAGGAATCTGTGTCTCAGAAATTTGGTGATTTGCCACAGTTTGGCTCTCAGAGAACAAGAGAATCTAGAATTCCTCTGGATTCTCTGTCTAGGCTATTTCCTCTTATTACTAAGTCATGTTGTCTATCAAATAAAAATGAACAAATTTTCACCAAACTTTCTAGGTTGCCATGGGAAAAATGAAGGCAAGAGGTGTGTAATTACTTGATGACACAAGGCAGAGTATATCAACAACAAGGATCATTCAGACCCAGCACTCCTTAATAGAAAGATCATTAATAAAATTGCTTGAGAAGTTTATTCCATATTCTACTTATATTTGCCTGCTCTGTGGAAGTGAAGCTGATGGCTACTCAGTGTGATTGAGGCTTGCCAAAGATGACTTTTTGCAAAAAGTGACTTTTTGTTTCCATTTTCCTTACTACCAATCTGTCTTAGGATTGCTTTTCCTCCTCCTGACAAAATGAAAATATTAAGGTCAAAGTCACTATTTCAGAATGAATCACAATGTCCAAAGCCATTGGTAAAGTGTGTGTAGTACTAACAGTGAGAGGAAGAAACATTGTCTTGGAAAATTGGTGCTAGTAGAGGTGATCAGCTGTGTTGAAGTGAATGAGTGCCAGGTCAAACAAACAAGAAATGGTATCATAGGGCCTGGGCATGCTTTGCTGTAGCTTGACCACGTTGCGGGGCAGGAGGTGTGTGACTTGAACACAATGTTTAGAACTTCACAGTTTTTGCTCAGGCTAGTCATGGATAGGTTTAACTGTTAACTTTCAATTTAATTTTTCCTTGGTGATTTGCAGGTCAAATTTATTTCAAAGTCCAAAGTTTGTTCTGTCTCCCCTGCTGCAAGCTCAACCTGCAAACTGAAAACTCTGCCTCTCCTAATTTGTAAAGCAAAATTTGGAATCTGTACATAAAATGCTGCATTGGACATGACCTTAGGACATAAGGAAACGGGAATTCACCATTTCTTTGTAAGTACTTATTTTGGGTGTTAATAAAGCAATGCTTGTAAGTTAGGTAAGCACAAGGAAAAAGTTGAAGTTGGGTCTGTTGGGTAAGGAAAGATATAAGATTATATTCAGTGTTTATTAATGAAGATAATATAATCTGTATCCTTGGTACCCTTCTGAGTCCCTCCCCATCTCCATTCCCAATTGTTACTTTTCCTAATTGCATTTTTTTTCCAGGTGATTTTGTCAATATGGCCTCTGAGCATTAAGGAATAGTAATATTGTAGATAAGTCTTTCGATGCTTATGACTTAAGTAATATTTATTATGCAATTCTGACAAAAATAGAAATGAAATACTTTTTTTTTTTTTTGCGGTATGCGGGCCTCTCACTGTTGTGGCCTCTCCCGTAGTGGAGCACAGGCTCTGGACGTGCAGGCTCAGCAGCCATGGCTCATGGGCCTAGCCGCTCCACGGCACGTGGGATCTTCCCGGACCGGGGCACGAACCCGCGTCCCCTGCATCGCCAGGCGGACTCTCAACCACTGCACCACCAGGGAAGCCCCAGAAATACTTTTTGAATATTTAAAAGGTTTCTATCATGTGTCATTTTAAAGTACAAATGTGATGTAGCACTTTCAGAATGAATCTAAAATCTCAAGGAAGGTTAATCATAGTAGTGTTAGCATAAAATGATGCTTGCCAGAGGATAAAGAACCTTTCTGAAGCTTCCATCCACTGGAAGGCTACACCATGCTCAGACATCAGCACTGGTGTATTTTTTAGGTCAATTTTGGAGACAATGGCAAAATTAGGTATGAGTTTCACTTCCTTTAAATCCTGTAAATTTGCTGAATTCCTTTTTGGGCTCTTAAACTTAAATACTTTACATACTGCATGATAGTAGTATCTAATGATCAATTATGTCCATGTTCCATAAATTCCCCTCTTGACTATTAGCTCCTGAGAGTTAATTTTTAAAAAACAAACCAAATCCATCCAACCATCTCAGGTAACTCTAGTGAAACCAATTTAAAGACAGATATTTGGAAACCACTTGAGCAAATGACCTCCAGCTTATGAACTAATTGATTCCTGGATGCTTAAAAAACAAGTTTATGTAAATCAAATCCTTATTTCCCATATGCATAATGTTATAAACTGGGGCACCAATCCTGGACACCATCTCATACCTTAAAAATACCAAAATTACCTTCACAAGAATTAACTCAAAATAGGTCACAGATCTAAATATAAAATACAAAACTATAAAATTACTAGAAGATAACACAGAAGAAAACCTAGATGGCCTTGGGTATGGTGATGATGGTACTTTTAGATAATATACCAAAGGCATGATCCATGACAAAAAAATTGATGAGCTAAACTTCATTAAAATTAAAATAATCTGCTCTGCAAAAGACAATATCAAGAGAATTAGAAGACAAGACACATACTGGGAGAAAATATTTGCAAAAGACTCATCTGATAAAGGACTGTAACTACAGTCATTAGTTAAGGGATACACAAGATAAAAAGATGTAAGATGTAACTTATAAAACATAAAAAAAGTGTTGGGTGGGGGAGAGCAAAAAATGTCAAGCTTTAGAATGTTATCAGCCTTAAGTTCTTACCAACTTAACGTAGACTGTTACAGATGTAAGTTGTTATATGTAAGCCTCATGGTAACCACAAAGCAAAAACCTATAGTAGATACACAAAACTTAAAGAGAAAGGATTTTAAACATACCACTAAACAAAGTTAGCAAATTATGAAGGAAGAGAGCAAGAGAAGAAGAAAGGAATAGAGAGGAACTATAAAACAACCAGAAAACAATTAACAAAATGACAATAAGTAAATACCTATTAGTAACTGCTTTACATATAAATATACTTTGACATACTATACTATGTCAAAAGACATAGAGTGGCTTAATGGATAAAAAGCAAGATCCGTCTGTATGCTGCCTACTAGAGACTCACTTCAGATATAAGGAAACACACAGACTGAAAATGAAAGGATGGAAAAAGCTATTCTATGCAAATGGAAACTAAAAGAAAGCTGGGGTAGCTATACTTATATCAGACAAAATAGAATTTAAAACAAAGACTATAATAAGAGACAAAGAAGGGCATTACGTAATGATAAAGGGATCAATCCAACAAGCGGATTTAACATTTGTAAATATTTATACACCCAACATAGGAGCACCTAAATATATAAAGCATATATTAACAGACTAAAGGGAGAAATAGCAATACAATAATTTATATCAATGGATAAATCATCTAGACAGAATATCATTAAGGAAACATCAGCCTTAAATGACACATTAGTTCAGATGAACTTAACAGAAATATACAGAACATTCCATCCAAAAGCAACAGAATACACATTCTTCTAAAGTGCATATGAAATATTATCCATAAGTGATCCTATCTTAGGCCACAAAACAATTCTTAATAAACTTAAGAAGATTGAAATCATATCAGGCATATTTTCCCACCACAGAGGTGGGAAATCAATTACAAGAAGAAAACTGGAAAATTTACAAATAAGTGAAGATTAAACAACATGCTGCTGAACAACCAATGAGTTAAAGAAGAAATGGAAAGATAAATTTAAAAAAATACCTTGAGACAAGTGAAAATGGAAATACAACATACCAAAATATATGGGATACAGCAAAAGCAGTTCTTAGAGGGAAGTTCATAGAGATAAATGCCTACATCAAGAAACAAGAAAAATCTCAAACAACCTAGTAATAATATATAATAATTATATCAAGGTATAATAAGTATTTAATATAATTGTATAATAATTTCAATAGATGCAGAAAAAGCATTTGACAAAGTTCAACATCCATTCATGATTAAAGCTCTCAAGAAAATATGTATAGAAGGAATTTACCATAACACAAAATAGGCCATAGGCCATATGTGAAAAGCCCACAGCTAATATCATATTCAGTGAGGAAAAAATGAAAACTTTCTCTTGAATATCTGGTACAAGGCAATAATGCCCACTCTCACCACTTCTATTCAACATAGTACTGGAAGTCCTAGCCAGAGCAGTGAGATAAGAAAAGAGAAATAAAAGGCATCCAAATTGGAAAAGAAGTACAATTATCCCTATTTGCAGATGACATAATTATATATGTAGAAAACCCTAAAGACTCAACCAACAAAACCTGTTAGAGCTAATAAATGAATTCGATAAAGTTGAAGGATACAAAATCAGCATAAATACAAAAATCATTCATGTTTCTATACACAAACAAACTATCTGAAAGGGAAATTAAGGAAACAATTCTGTTCACAATAGCAACAAAATAATAAAATACTTAGGAATAAACTTAACAAAAGACATAGACTTATACACTGAAAATTATAAAACATTGATGATGGAAATTAAAGAAGACACAGATAAATGGAAAGACATCTTATGTTCATGAACTGGAAGAATTCATAAAATGTCCATACTACCCAAAGCCATCTGTAGATTCAATGCAACCCCTATCAAAACCCCAATGACATTCATTACAGAAGTAGTAAAAACAATCCCAAAATTCATATGGAACCCTAAAAGAATCTTGAGAAGGAAAAACAAAGCTGAAGGTATCATACTTCCTGGTTTCAAACTTTATTACAAAGCTATATCAAAACAGTATGGTACTGGCATAATAAAGACATATAGATCAGTGTAACAGAATAGAGAGCCCAGAAATAAATCCACACATTTACAGTCAGCCGATCTTTGGCAAGGATGCTAATTACCCATAATGAGGAAAGGATAGTCTCTTCAATAAATTTTGGGAGAACTGGACCCTTCTCTCACACCATCTACAAAAACCAATTCAAAGCAGATTAAAGGAATAAACATAATTCTTGAAACTGCAAAACTACCAGATTAAAACATAGGGAAAAAGCTTCTTCACATTAGTCTGGGCAGTGATTTTTTTGGATATGACACTAAAAGCCCAGGAACAAAAGCAAAAACAGACAATGAGATTTGTCTATTTTTCTATGAGATTACATCAAACTAAAATGTTTCTGCACAACAAAGGAACCAATCAACAGAGTGGAAAAGCAACCTACAGAATGGGAGAAAATATTTGCAAACAATATAACTGGTAAGGGGTTAATACCTGAAATATATAAATAACTCAATCAGTTAAACAGCAAAAACAAGCAAACAATAAAACCCAAAAATAAACCCCATGAAAAAATGGGCTAAGCGCATAGCACAGGGAGATCAGCTCGGTGCTTTGTGACCACCTAGAGGGCTGGGATAGGGAGGGTGGGAGGGAGGGAGACGCAAGAGGGAAGAGATAAGGGAACATATGTATATGTATAACTGATTCACTTTGTTATAAAGCAGAAACTGACACACCATTGTAAAGCAATTATACTCTAATAAAGATGTTTTTAAAAAAATGGGCTAAGGACCTGAATAGATACTTATCAAAAGAGCACATACAAATGGCCAACAGGTATACGGATGAAGGGATGCTCAACATCACTAATCATCAGAGAAGTCGAAATCAAACCTACAATGAGATATTACCTCAAACTTGTTAGAATGGCTATTATCAAAAAGACAAGGGCTTCCCTGGTAGCGCAGTGGTTGAGAGTCCGCCTGCCGATGCAGGGGACTCGGGTTCGTGCCCCGGTCCGGGAGGATCCCACGTGCCGCGGAGCGGCTGGGCCCGTGAGCCATGGCCGCTGAGCCTGCGCATCCGGAGCCTGTGCTCCGCAGCCGGGGAGGCCACAGCGGTGAGAGGCCCGCGTACCGCAAAAAAAAAAAAAAAAAAAAAGACAAAAGAGCGGTTGGCAAGGATATAGAGAAAAAGGAACCCTGGTACACTGTTGGTGGGAATATAAATTAGTACAGCCATCATGGAAAACAGCTTGTAAATTCCTCAGAAAGTTAAAAATAGAGCTACCATATGATCTAGCAATCTCACATCTGGGTATATAACCAAAGGAAATGAAACAAGTATCTTGAAGAGATATCTGCACTTCTATGGGGTTCATTGCAGCATTATGCACAATATTCAATACATAGAAACAACCTAAAGTGTTCATCAGTGGATGAGTGGATAAAGAAAATGTGAATATATATATAGTTCAGCCTTAAAAGAAAAGAAAATCCTGCCATTTGCAACATGGACAAACCTGGAGAACGTTGTGCTAAGTGAAATAAGCCAGACACAGAAAGACAAACTACTACATGATGTCATTTATCTGTGGAATCTAAAACATTTGAACTCATAAAAGCAGAAAAGTAGAAAGGTATTTGCCAGGGGCTGGGGGATGGGAGAAATGGGGAGATGTTCAAATGGTACACATGTTCAGTTATGCAGGATGAATAGGTTCTGGAGATCTAATGTACAGCATGTGACCATAATAATAGTATTGTATTGTATACCTGCAGTTTGCTAGAAGAGTTGATCCTAAGTGTTCTCACTACAAAAACTATAATAACCATGTGAGGTTATGGATATCTTAATTAACTTGATTGTAGTAGTCATGTTACAATGTACATGTATATTAAATCATCAAGTTGGATGCCTTAAGTATATACAAGTTATATTTGTCAATACCTCAATGAAGCTGAAAAAGGTGGTAATTGAGAAATTTCAACAGTTTGAACTACCCTCATCAAAAAATGATTCATTTGTAATCAATAGGTATTATATATCTCATTGTATTATTTTGATCCTTTGAAAGGCAATTATCCATGTAGAAGAAATTCTTAGCCAAACAATATTACAATAGCTAGAAGCTTTGTGTGTCCCAAATATTTTTAACAAATGTGGGTTTTCTAGATTTTGTTTGACAAGGAGTGGGAGGAATTTCACCTGTTCTACCAGAAACCAATAAAGGAGTCCTGTTGCTTTAATGCCTATTTCTCCTGTGCAGAATATTTGTTCAATTTTTTCCAGTTAAATTTAATATATGAAAATCAACTTGAAAAGCATAAATGTGTATCATTAAGGAGGGTAATTCATAATGGATATACTGGCAGAAATGAAATATTTAATTAAACATTGAAAATAAATCCAAATCATCAGTGAGTATTACCCTGATTACAAAAGAGTCATCTTCTTATGCAAAATAGAATATTTATGAATGTGTGTTTTCAGTCATTTTGAATACAGATATGTATTTGGAAAATTCTTCAGATTTATTGAAGTTCCTCTGCCCTAAATAGCCAGTTTTAGTTAAGTTTTTTTATCATCCTCATCCCTTTTACAGTGCAAGCTTAAAGAGATGTAATATTTCTATAGTGACTGCTGGCTATATAGTCATTAGAAAATTCAAAATACTGAAATGAATGATGGAAAAAATATGTTTGTAGATGTAAATAAATCTTGCTTTTAGTTTCTCTGTACCATATGCTTTATTTTCTAATTAGAGACAAATATATAACTATGTGGAAGCTACAAAAAATGTTTCATTGCTGTTATGTCATAAGGGTCTCTTTGCTATTTTAGAGTGTTTTTTGAAAACCTGGTATGTTAAAATCTTTTGTGGCAAGTATCAAAATATTGGTTTAGACAGATTTCCTAACTTAGTCTGAACTTCTCTTTATAATTTAATATCCTTCCATTTCTTGGAGAAGCATGAGTGCTTTTCTACTGTACAATAAGTCTCATAGGAAAGTGATCATCACCCACATTTTGAAGGAAAATGCTGTGGCTTGTAGAGACATTGCCTGAAAATTATAGTAAGCTTTGCTAGTTTGAATGAGGTTTTAAATAGTGCACAGAAAAGGTAAAAATACAGACCAAATTCTGTACAGAGTTGACTTCTCTGCTACCTTATTGCTATATAATGCAAAGGAAAATTTATGAAGTCTGTGAGGCAGGTGTACCCTAGGCAGACATAGTAGAAACACTAACAATATGAGAATAACTTAAAGGATATAGAAACCAACTCCCCATTCCTCCGTATCTAAAATACCCATTCACAGTTGCTTTGGTACTTGAAAGTATATTATTAGATATTTATTTCTTTGGATAAAGATATTACATATGCAGGAATTTTTTATTTTTTTACTTATGATACATTCTATTCAGCAACTATTTTACATAATTGTATGTCAAATGCTTTACAAATTGTGGGAATATAAAGTTGAATGAGATAGAATCCTCGTCAATTTCTCTCACGGTCTAGTAAGAAAAGAAAGCTGTGTTAAGATGAGTGTAATGAACTTTTGTATGTGCTATGATAGAGTGCTGATTATTGTGAGGGCATAAATGAGCGAATGACAAACTATTGGGATGGTTAGAAACTGCTGAGGATAATCGAGTGTTGGGTAATTGAGTGTTGAAGGATTAATAGGTATGTTCCAGGTAGACAAGGAGATAAGGTATCCTCAGTAAAATGAGCCTCTTGAGTATGAAGGCCTGGAGGTGGATTTTTTGAAGAAATTGTAGGCTGTTGCACATAGGTGGAATGAAGAGTGAAAGTGAACACATGGTAAGGGAAGAGCAAGAAGTGAATTAAAATGGGGGAGTAGCCAAGGGTTTGATTATGGGAACATTTTATACCATGATAAGGCCCTTGGAATTTATTCCATTATCAATATGGGGGGCATAGAATGATTTTAATCAGGGAAATTATATGGTCAGATTTGTGTAATAGATAATTCTAGCTATGCTGTGGGGGACAGAACAGATGGGAAGACTCTGGAGACAGATTATTAGAACATCATTGCAGCTAGCGAGCCCAAATATGGGAAGGAATTGGACTAAGGCAGTATCAGGAGGAATGGAGAGGAGGGGAGCAATCTGTGAGTTAGGTAGTGCCTTTTATAGAGATAAGGAGTACATCAGCTGGTAGATAAGGAGCACATCAGCAGGTAGATAAGGAGTACATCAGCAGGTAGATAGAGTTTGGAGAAAAAGATGCTTTCAGTTTGGGTCTTGCTGAGTTTCAGATGCCTGTGGATAGAATGCACAAAAGGGGCACTTGATTTGGACAAGTTGAATAATTAAATGAATGACCACATGAGAGTAGGACTAGAGAAAAAGTCTGGCCTGGAGATGGAGATGAGCACACAGGTGGTAGATGAAGTCAAGGGAAAGGATAAAATCACTCAGAGACCGCTTGTAAAGCAGGAAGAGATGAAGGCCAAGAATAGAGCCCTGGGGAACACCACCATTTAAAGAGCAAGTATAAGAGAAAGAGCTGAAAAGGAGACTTAGAACGCGTGGGCTGAGTTGTAAGATGGAACACCCAGAAAGCATAAATGTCATAGAAACTGAGTGAAGAGAGAGTTTTAATATTGGGGGGAACAAGTGCTGGAGAGAAATCAAGTCTCAGAAAATGAAAAAGATTCTATGGGTCTCTCAGGAGGTCATTAGTGACTTTTGCTTGAGGAGTTTAAGTAGTGATGAGGGGGGACTTGCTTGCAGTAGGGTGAAGAGTGAATGAGAAGTGAAGAGAAGTGGTCATCTAGTGTAGATTTTCTTTCTAGGAGGTGGTTGTGAGTAGAGAGAGATGTAGCAGGAGGTGAAGAAGAATCTAGGGTCAAATTTTTATTTACTTTTTAATTGTTTATCTTACTTATTTTTAACAGCTTTCCTGAGGCATAACTGACATATAAACATTGTATATGTTCAAGGTGTACACCTTATAATAATTCTTGCCTTCTGTTTGATGTCCATTCCCACCTTTAGCACCGCTGTCTTCCCAAACAGGGATCCATTCTGCATTACTCATTCTGTTCCTCCAGCAAACCTACCCAAAACAAGCACTGAACTAGGAACCAGGAGACCTGGATTCTGGTCTTGTCTTGCCCCAGTGAGTTTTTTTTGTTTGTTTGTTTTGTTTTTTTGCGGTACACGGGCCTCTCACTGTTGCGGCCTCTCCCGTTGCGGAGCACAGGCTCCGGACGTGCAGGCTCAGCGGCCATGGCTCACGGGCCCAGCCGCTCCGCAGCACGTGGGATCTTCCCGGATCGGGGCACGAACCCATGTCCCCTGCATTGGCAGGCAGATTCTTAACCACTGCGCCACCAGGGAAGCCCCCCAATGAGTTTTATGATCCTGGACAAGTCACTTAATTTCTACGACTTTCAGGTTACTTATTTTTAAATCATAACAGCTGAAAAGACCCTTTCCATCTCCATCTTTCTATATGTCTTTGACCACTCTTGCATAAAAGGTGTAAACATACTTGTTAATTGATAACAACTTAAATGGCATCTGTTTTTAGGATCATTTGTATTGTAGTAGTATTTAAAACCTTTAAGAAAAGTTCAAACAATTTAAATTCAAGATACAAACAAGAAGTGGGGGACTTTGGAGGGCACTGTACTTCCCTGGTACTTGGAAATCACACCACATAGACACCTTTTCCATGTATAGAACTCACCCTTACTGATTATATTAAGATGAGAAGCTAGCTAAGAAACAATAACCAAAATTTGTTCCAGGCCATGGTAATGAGGCAACTTTTAAACCCTGCTGGTAGTAACAGTTGATTACAACTCCATCCTTTCAGAAATTCCTTGTCAAGCCCCAAACCTTAGAGTCATCCGTGATTCATTTTTAAAAAATTCCACTCCACATTCATTCCTTCAGAAAATCCTACTGGCTCTACTTAATAATCCTATTGACTCTAACCAGAGGCTGACCATTTCTCACTATCTATTGCTACCGGCCTGGTCTAATTCAGCCACTGTTATCTTTTGTCTGTATTATTGCACTAGTCTCCTAACTGGTCTCAGTACTTCCACACCTGCCTCTCTACAGAATATTCTTCTCAAAGTAGTCAGAGTAATCTTATTAAATCATAAGTCAGATCATGTCACTTCTCTGCTCAAAACTGTTTGATGGCTCCCCTATTTCATGCAGAATAGAAACCAGATTCCTTACAATGTCTTGCAAGGCTCTGTATAAACTGTTCCCCATTTGTTTTCTGACCTCATTCCCTACTGTTTTCTCACTCATTCACTTTGTTCCATCCAGAAAGACATCCTTATGTGTCTTCAGTCACACCAAGAGCCCTCAAACCTCAGGGCATTTCACTGGATGCTTCCTCTGCTTGAAACACTCATATATATCTTCAAGGCTCACTCCCTCACCTCCTTCAAATATTTGTTCAATTGTCACCTTCTCAATAGGCCTGACTATCCCATTTAAAATTAAATCTTACTTTCTGGTCTCCAGTTTACACTTCTGTACCCTAATCTGCAGTTCTATTTTCACTAGGGTACTTGTGACATATATAATTTACTAGTTCATTATGTTTAATATTTATTTTGTTTCTTCTTTTTTTTTAAGATGTTGGGGGTATGAGTTTATTAATTTATTTATTTATTTTTGCTGTGTTGGGTCTCAGTCTCTGTGCGAGGGCCCTCTCCAGCCGTGGCAAGCGGGGGCCACTCTTCATCGCGGTGCACGGACCTCTCACCATCGCGGCCTCTCCCGCCGCGGAGCACAGGCTCCAGACGCGCAGGCTCAGCAGCTGTGGCCCACGGGCCCAGCTGCTCCACGGCATGCGGGATCCTCCCAGACCAGGGCTCGAACCTGTGTCCCCTGCATAGACAGGCAGACTCTCAACCACTGCGCCACCAGGGAAGCCCTATTTTCTTTCTTCTTGATAGAAGGAAATCAGAGATTTTTTTGTGTAGTTCACTGATCTATCCCAAATCACTTAGAAAAGTGCCAGGCATGTGGTAGGCACTCAATAAATATCAATTGTTGTTGAATTGACAACAGTAACATCAACAGTGACTATTATGGTCTGAATGTTTATGTGCCCCCCACAAATCCATATTTTGAAATGTAACCCCCTAGGTAATGGTATTAGGAGATGGGGCCTTTGGGACGTGATTAGGTCATAAGTGTAGGGGTCTCATGAATGGAATTATTGCCGTTATGAAAGAGGCTCCGCTTAGATCTCTCGCTGCTCCTGCCACATGAGGATACAAACAAAGTTTGTAACCTAGGAAAGGGCCCTCACCTGGCTGTGCTGGTTCCCTGCTTTCAGACTTCCAGACTCCAAAACCTTGAGAAATAAATTTCTATTGTTTATAAACTACCCAGTCTTTTGTATTTTATTATAGCAGCCTGAACAGACTAAGACAATGGCCACCTATATTTACATAGCAACTTAGAGTTTTTAAAATATATTTATTTTTCAGAGGCTGTAATAAATATGGCAATGGCATGGGGCTCCTCCTAATGAAACCTTGTCAGCTAGATTAGTATGAGATTCACCAGGGAAAGCAGAGCCTTAAGGAACTGGGAAGGAAGGTATATACAACACATATGATAAGCAGCGACCCTGCAAAGTCCATTATGCTCAGCAGCTTTTGTGAGAGTGGATAGTTGAATTAATGGTTTGTTGGTTGGGGCTATAGAAAATAGAAAGCATTGTTCCAGAGGTGAGGTAAAGAAGCCATTAAAAAATGAGCATTGCCTAAGTCACAATTTCATCTATATCTGTCTCTTTTAGAGCATTATAATCAGAGAATATTGTGTTTGGTTGGCTAAGACAACAGTTAAGAAACAAAAATTTGTTTACTTTTCAAGTTATTACCAGATTTGTGTATATGTGGTTTATACATTGTGGATACAATGGGGAAAAATACCATGCAAGCAATGAGAATAGATATACTGGAAGACTAGGGCCTTTCTTTTGAAATGTGCACATTTAGTCTGTGATGCACAGCTTAATGATTCCTTAGTGGTAACAGAAGAAAATCCCAAATGAATTTTGTTTGTGAAATATTAACAAATTTAGCCTGAGAATAGTAGCATCAAAAATATCTGTCTTACATAACTTGTGGGAAACAAAGCTGCTTGAACCTGCATAAGCAAACAAGTATTTTGTTTCTCCCTGAAAAATCAAATCTCCAACTAGAAAATAACCATTTACTTTTAGCTGCAGTAACTAGACTATAAAGCAAATAAAGGACCGGTATAGCTCCCTTGGGGAGAAAGAGAAAGAGGCTGTATTTGTAAATTCTACATATGGTTATCTATCTCATTTAATTAGTTAAGTAAAATTAAATAAACACGATTTTGTAACTGGAACATATATTGTGATAGGAAGATTAAATATAAAAGAATTAGATTTCAGGTAGGAATATGCAACTCTGTTTCTAAAGTAAATCTGGAATTAAAAGTTGTATAGTTGTCTAGAAATATATTAATTATGTATTTAAATAAATAGTTAGAATATGGAAAATAACACAAGTTGAAAATATATCATTAATATAATGAATTACCAACTCTATTGTTCTTGTTACATGCATCATGGGCTAAATTTAATTTTTAAAAAGCTTTTCCTTGCAAAAATATGCATGATATAAAACTGTTCTTGTAAGCTCTTCTAAAAGACTCTATTGAAATTACCTGTTCAGCAAATAATAGTAGAAATTAATGTCACGTAGCAGTTTCTTCCAAGTTTAACCATCTATATCTCCGCCAAGACAGATGTTCAAATTATGGGCATTCTTTTTATGTCATATATTTACTTTAAAAGTTAGTCTAACTCTGATTTTTCCATTTGTGACACTCTTTATAACTTTATTTCATTTTTTACTGACTCTCTAGCTCCAGCTACAGGCACTAGATGCTTGATAGGAACTGTTTAGTTATTTTTAAAGAAAAATTATCTTTTATTTCCAATCCATTGAAATCACAGCTATTGAAGATAATGAGACCAGTGAGTAATTATTCCAGGAGGCAGTATTTAACCTCTCATACTGGTAGAGAGACTGTCATCAAGGTAGAGTGTGTTTACATGTCCTAATATCTGGGAGGAAATTATCTGGAGGTAAATATAATTTTTTAATGAAAAATGCATGGCCGTTAATAATTTAACCATACATTTTTAAAGCATTAATTTTATCAGTTGGGAAGGAATTTATATGCAATTAGAATTCCTGATGGATTGTGGCTTATATAAGAAAGGCAAGAAATCTGAACGAAGGTGATGACAGGTTGCGTATAGCAGCTCAAGGATAGCATTTCACTTTGTTAGCATCTCCACGCCATCTCTCAGTGGCCTTCCAGACATAGTCTCAAGAAGGCTGCAGCAGCTGCAGGCACCGAAACCACACAACCAGTATCCTGAGTAGAAAGGGCCAGGGACATAAAAATTTCTTCTTGCAAAGTCTATCTTTTTATAGGGGGACAGAATTTTTCCCCAAAGTCTCCTAGCAGACTTTCTCTTATGTCTTGTTGAGCATAACTATTGTGATATGACCACCTCTGTCTCCAAGAAATTTGTGAAAAAATATTTAATGAAGGAACGTGGTATAATAGGATTTCTGTAACTAGTTTTTATTAATCATGGGTCATTTTCTAGGGCTAACAAAAGACTTACCTTCCCTGAGATGAAGGAATCTTAGCCGGCTACCTGAATACAACTAAGATTCTGTTAGGGAAGACTTGACAAGATATGGAATAAGATTTTTCCTGATGTTCTGCAATTATGGCTAACACCCAAAGCTGGCAATAAAAACAAAAAGTATTACACCTATTGCAATCTATACCTATAAGCAATTGGGGCTGGCCATCATCCTTGGGTTTGTATGTCAAGTACCCGGTTATGGTCATATCTGTGCTATAGTGTGTGTCTGTTTATATAAGTATAGAGGTATGTACAAATTACTTAGTAGTTATGAACTCAAAACAGAAAATAGAAAACTTTTATTAAAGGACAGCAAATATTTGAAACAAGTAAAGGTCAATACTAAAAGCCAGGCATCAAGAAATATAACTGTGTGGAAAATTGATGCAGTTAATAGGATATCAGTGTTACACTGATACAGTCCAGGAACTTTACTCATGGAGTAAGCATTATTCTTATGGAGCATATATTCTCCTTATTTACTTGCTGTGAATCAATCACAGATTTTACTTTGAGTTTTCCAGAAGTCAGTGCAAAGCAGAAGCATATTTTAATATGTGATTCAAGGCAATATAATGTAGGAATTAGTTACTTGCTTAAAATATGGTCATCACTTAACACTAAGACCAGAAAGAGATGTCACCTGAGTGTCTCAAAAGAACACTTGTACTACAGAAACAATATCCTCATTATCATCCTTACTGAAGAGCCATTGATGAGTTTCCTAAGGTGCTATAAAAAATGAAAATGTAGATGAAATAGAGTAGCAATAGCCATTTTGATTACAAAAATAAGTGTACCACCTAAGACAAACATTATACTATTTTTCAGGGGGAACTATTAGGATTTTTCTCGTGGCTCCTAATTTTATGTTTGAATGCCAGGGTTATCTGAGATTGAGGCGATCACAAGTAAATTTGGCATTGCCATTGTCATTTCCTCTCCTGAAGGGGAGCGATGTGTGTTGTTAACATAATGTATAATCTAATTTGGGAAGAAACGAAGCTCACTGGCTTTTATTCAGAGTTAAATACTCACTTGTTTGTTATTTCTAGTTCTTAAAGCTCAAGATAGGGACTCCCGTGGTGGTGCAGTGGTTAAGAATCCACCTGCCAATGCAGGGGACACAGGTTTGTGCCCTGGTCTGGGGAGATCCCACATGCCACGGAGCAACTAAGCCCATGTGCCACTACTACTGAGCCTGTGCTCTAGAGCTCACGAGCCACAACTACTGAGCCCACGAGCCACAACTACTGAAGCCTGCGCTCCTAGAGCCCATGCTCTGCAACAAGAGAAGCCACTGCAATGAGAAGCCCGTGCACCACAACGAAGAGTAGCCCCTGATCTCCGCAACTAGAGAAAGCCCGTGCACAGCAACAAAGACCCAACACAGCCAAAAATAAATTAATTTAAAAAAAAACTAGAAAAAATAAAAATCAGTATGAGATTAAAAAAAAGCTCAACATATTAGAACTGAAAACATGTGGTTTGATAATCACTGCAAAAGAGTTTGGAGTGTGTGTGTGTGTGTGCTTTGACCTTTAATAAATATTTGTTGAGTAAATGAAAGGATGGATGAGTATATTGTTTTTGGTCGTTCAATGGACTGACTCATGAACTTTCTGGTATTATGCCTTATGTCTGAGACAAAATTTGAGCACTTCCTATTAAAATAGAGACACTGAGCAATATTACTAGAATGCTTTATAACATGGCTTATAAAATGACACAATTTTTAATAACTTGAATACAGGATAGATATGTGAGTGCACAGTAACTCTTTTACTTTTAAGCTTCAAAGTGAAACCAATAATTACAATAAGGACCTGACCCAAAATTAAGGTCTGAAAATACTTAGTAACCAGTCATTAAGAACAACATATATCTAGAAGCTGTTTTCTTTAGCCGGCTGTTTCTGTGTTGAAATCTATAATTGGCAAAAACAAAGCCGAACAAAATTACAGGCACAAGGGAAAATAGTAAGCCAACTGAAACTCCTTTGTATGTTAGAGACTTTCACTCCCTTTTTGTTACATACCCTGGAGCAGGCTACCAGGACTTGATAAAATTTCTGATTTGGAAATCCTTAAAAACAATAAACAAATAAACAAGAACAGGTCTTGTATCTTTTTACTTATATCTTATGCCTTTTACCTTATCTCTTTTTACTAAGTCATGTTCCTTTTCTCCTTTAAAACGAAGCTCAAAATTTGCTGCCTCTGTCTAGTAGTCTCTGACTCTTTGACCATGATCCACTATTGGGTGTCATTTCAGCTCTTAGGGGTTTAATGAAACATTATTTGTCATTCATGGTGATGTTACATCACATTGTTCTTATACCTTTCTTGCATTTTAAAATTTGGAATCTTTACCTACTTTTAAATAGAAAACCCCCAAAGTAATAAAAAAGTGACGTGTCACTTAGGTGATTTGGATTTCTAGGATTATTTTGTCAATTGGTTAACACTAAAATGATTTGATTTTGCAAAATATGCTCCTTAGGGTTTATTAGAACAGTAGATCCTAACCAGGAATACTGGGAGCACTAGAGGTTCCTCAAAGATCACTTTGTGGGCAGCTAGAAAATATAATATTTTTTTCTTTTTTTATTGAAGTATTGTTGATTTACAGTGTGTTAGTTTCTGCTGTACAGCAAAGTGTTTTTATATATATATAATTTTTCATAATCTTTTCCATTATGGGCTATTATAGGATATTGAATGTAGTTCCCTATGCTGTACAGCAGGACCTTGCTGTTTATCTATTTTTTATACAGTAGTTTGTGTCTGCTAATCCCAAACTCCTAATTTATCCCTCCCCAACCCCTTCCCTTTTGGTAACCATATGTTTTTTTTCTATGTCTGTGAGTCTGTTTCTGTTTTGTAAATGAGTTCATTTGTATCACATTTTAGATTCCACATATAAGTGATATCATATGATATTTGTCTTTCTCTGTCTGACTTCACTTAGTATGATAATCTCTAGTTCCATCCGTATTTGTTGCAAATGGCATTTTTTCATTCTTTTTTATGGCTGAGTAGTATTCCGTTTTATATATATATATATATATATATATATATATATATAATATACCACACACACACACACATATATATATGTGTGTATATATATATATAGATGTGGTATATATATATATAGAAAGAGATGTGGTATATATATATATATATATATATATATATACCACATCTTCTTTATCCATTCATCTGTCGATGGACATTTAGATTGCTTCCATGTTGTGGCTATTGTAAATATTGCTGCTATGAACATTGGGGTACATGTATCTTTTCAAATTAGAGTTTCCTGTAGATATATGCCCAAGAGTGGGATTGCTGGATCATATGACAACTCTCGTTTTAGTTTAAGGAACCTCCATACTGTTCTCCATAATGGCTGCACCAATTTACATTCCCACCAACAGTGTAGGCAGGTTCCCTTTTCTCCACACCCTCTCCAGCATTTATTATTTGTAGACTTTTTTTTTTTTTTTTTTTTTTTTTGCGGTACGCAGGCCTCTCACTGTTGTGGCCTCTCCCGTTGCAGAGCACAGGCTCTGGACGCGCAGGCCCAGCGGCCATGGCTCATGGGCCCAGCCGCTCCGCGGCATGTGGGATCCTCCCGGACCGAGGCACGAACCCGTGTCCCCTGCATCGGCAGGCGAACTCTCAACCACTGCGCCACCAGGGAAGCCCATTTGTAGACTTTTTAATGATGGCCATTCTGACTGGTGTGAGGTGATATCTCATTGCAGTTTTGATTTGCAGAAAATTTAATATTTTTTAAAAAGTCTAATGGAAGTTTTGTTTATCTGAAGTAAGACCCCTTAGGCTAAATAAACCGTTAGATTTTCTTGGTTTTGCCTAGATTATATCAATTCAACAGCATAATTTTGCATTGTTGTAAATAAAGCCTTTTAATTCTTTGTTCCATGATGGGAATATAGAAGGATTGGTTACCATTTGGATAGACCCTCTTCAGGTCTTTATTAAAGGTAGCGTATATTCTACACTTTCGATATTCCATATATGATCATTTATATTAAAAAGCATAGATCACGCCAATTATTGCTTTCTATAAATGTAACCATAGGAATAACAATATAATTTTAAACTGTTTTCTCTAATAACAGCAATCACATATTGAGTGTCTTCTTTGTGAGAGGCAGTTTTAGTCACTGTTCATTCATAATCTTGGTCTTTAAAATGATTCCATGCTGTTATTATTTGTATTTTAATATTAAAGAAATGGAGACTGATAAGGCGCAAGTAACTTGCTAAATGTCACCTAGTAAGTAGGCAGAAAATCTAGGATTCAAAAACAGATCTGCCTGAATCCAGAATGCATACTCATAAATCTATTCTACGTTGCCTTTCGATGAAAAATGAATGGAGATACAACTATTATAGGATTTAGAAGAAATATAACATGCAGGCAAGAGTGTAATCCCCTGTTAGCTTTAAATTCTGTGGTTTTCTCATGTCTAGTTAAGTACCGCTTTTCTATCAAGGAGCTTGATTTAAATTCTGTTTCTGTCCTTTCTGTCTTTTAAAAGCATTTCCTTATCTCTGCCTTTTCCTGCATTTAGAGTTCTTTAGTTTATGAGAGATTATTTTAGCCTCATACTGTTTTCTAATTAGTGATTCATTATACCTAGGCCCTATATATGACAGCCTGGGTCCCAGTGCTGTTTATGAACTGTTTTACTCTTTTCCAAGTGAAAACTGAAAGAATAAAATGGAAAAAAAGTATATCTGATCTTCCTATTAGAGCAAGCTTTTGTCCCTGTAATTATGTCCTCTGGTAAGTTACAGTTACTCATGGCAGAATCTGTTTACTACCAAAAACTATGACAATCTTATTATACTAACATTGCTTCCTTTTCTCTCCCCAAGTCAATATTTGTAAGATATGATGCTTTATTTTAAAAATTAAAAAATTCAGCCCATTTTGAGTTCAGCTGTTCTTAGTGTTTCACAGTCTCCTTTCTTCTCCCTTCTTTTTAATAACATTTTTAAGATTTTTTTATGATTCCATTTTACTGTGGCATGATAGTTACTCCACTTTAAAAATTTTTAATTAGTTGCTCTAAGGTTTATAATATGCATCTTTACCTTATCACAATCTACCTACAAAAATGTTGTAGCACTTCACAATAGAATGTAAGAAACGTTCAAGAATATGCAACAGTGTATTTCCATTTTCTTCCTCCCATCCTTTGTACTGTTCTCATACATTTTACTTCTGCATTTATTTTAAACCGCATAATACATCATTACACAATTCTTTTAAGTAGATTAAAATAAGGATAAAACTGCTTTTATAATTGTACATATATTCCCCCCACCCCCTACCCCCTGTATCTGGCATACTTTATTCCTTTGTGTATACCCAAATTTCTGTCTGGTATCATTTCTTTTGCCTGAAGAGTTTCCTTAAATATTCCTTGTAGGCCAGGTTGGCTGAAATAAATTCTCTCAGCTTTTGTTTGTGTGAAAAAGTCTTTATTTTGCCTTCATTTTGAAAGATATTTTCCCTAGATGTAGAATTAAGTTGGCAATCTTTTATTGTTTGGTTTTGGGCTTCAAAGGCCTTGCTTCATTGAGTTTGGGCTTACATACTTTGTGATAAGTCTGCTGTCATTCTTTTATTCATTCCTCTCTATGTCATGTTGCATTTTTCTCTAGCTGACTTCAAGATATTCTCTTTACTTTTGGTTTCAGTGTGCTTAGATGTGCTTTTCTTTGTGTTTATCTTTCTTTGGATTCCCTGAGTTTTTTGGAACTGCTATTTGTTGATTTTCATTAATTTTTGGTTCTTGGTCAGTGTCTCTTCAAATTCATCTCTGTGCCATTTTCTCTCTTCTTATTTAGTTCATATATATAGGATCTTTTGATATTGTTTCAGAGCTGTTGGATTCTATGTTGTTTTTTCTCCACTTTTTTTTTTCCTCTTTGTGTTTCAGTTTGTTCTCTGGCTACTTTCAATTGCCCTGTCTTCAAGTTCACTAATTTTTTTTTTTTAAGCTTTGTTTTGTCCGGTCAGTTGATAAGCACCTTGAAGAAATTCTTCATCTCTGATTTTTTTTCTGGATTTTCCATTTGATTTTATATTTCCTAAATCTCTGCTGAAATTTCCCACCTTTCCATGCATATCATACACCCTTTTGACTAGATCCTTTAATCTATCAGCCATAGTTATATTAAATTATTTCCATAATAGTTCCAGTTCCAACATATGAGACATCCCTGTATCTGTTTCTGCTTACAGTTTATCTCTAGACATTGAATAATTTTTTCTTGCCTTTTTATGTCTAGTAATTTTTAATTAAATATCTGACATTATATGTAAAAGAACAGTTGAGATATAGGTAAATAATATTTTTACTCAGAGTAGGCATAGTTATTTTTCTGTCAGCAGAAGACTGAGTTAATATAGTCAGGAGTTGAACCAGATTTAGGTTTTGCTATTGCCCTAGTTATCTTTAGTGCACCGCAGTCTTCATACTAATCACTAGGGACTGCTATTTTCTTGTGAATATCATGAGGCCTGGAGTAAGGGGGCGTTTTTCTCTATACTCCTGCTGTACCCTCAGCTTTCAACAGGCCTTGAACAATTGTGTCTCTGAGGAAGTCTCTCTACATGCTTCCTTCCTTAGCAGTAGACTGCTGTTTCTTATGCCTTGATGCAAGGCTCACGGAGTAACTGTTTTTTTTCTTTTTTTTCCATTTCTCCTGGATCAGCCTCAATATTAGTCAAGTCCTATGTTCCTAAGCTTTAGGAGTGGGGATTTTTCCACATATGATGTGCTTTTGAAAGAGTTGATTCCTTGACAAGGTCCTTCCCCCCGTTTCAAGCTTTAAAATATATAAATAATCATTTTTATGTGTTTAATCTTTTCATTCTTATCAAGGATTTGAAACTAGATGCTAGTCTCTTATCTTTATATCAGGTCTAATCATCCTGGGTGGCTTAGATACACAGCTAAACCTATTCCTGCACCTATTTTATTCCTCATTTTGCTCCATCTGCCTCTCCCACTGTTTTCCTTTTCATCACCTTAGCTTGAGTTGTTGGCCAATTATAGAGAAAAACAAATAGATAGGTGCCCAAAATTCATAAATTCCACCCTGAACTGAATCCTCCTTTTGTCTTTAAGTTTCCATATTCAGTTCTCTTTCTGTTGATCTAAGTGGTATTTCAACTTTAGTTATGCTCTACTTTACCAACTCCCTGGCATTTAGTAGGAACTAAGGACGTGATCAGACAGTCATTGACATCACAGAATTTTTAGACCAGTGCTGGATATTGATCAGATTTGGCAATAGCACCTTATATTTGCCATCCTTCATTTCAGAATAGCATCTCATATTCCTCATGTCTTGCTGTGAATCTGTTTGTGCTTATCTTTCTTAGAGTTTGTTCATCTTCTTGGATGTGTAGATTATTGTCTTTTATCAACTTTGGGAATTTTTTGACCATTATTTCTTCCAATATTCTTGTTGGCCCTTTCTCTTTCTTCTCTCCTTCTGGGACTCCCATTATTTCACAGGCTTGTACACTTGATGGTGTCCCACAGGTCTCTGAGTCTCTGTTAATTTTTCTTTATTCTTTTTTCTTTGTGCTTCTCAGACTAAATCAGTTCAATTGAGCTAACTTCAAGTTTGCTGATTTCTTTTTCCTTCTGCTTGCTCAAATCTACTATGGAAACCCTCTTGTGAATTTTTGTTAATTGTACTTTTTAGCTCCAGAATTTTTTTGACTCATTTTCATAGCTTTTATCTCCATTAGTATTCTCTCTTTGTTGAGACATTGTTATTACAGTTTCTTTAGCTCCTTTCAGTTGTTTCCTTTTGTTCTTTAAACACATTTAAGACAGTTGATTTGAAGTTTTTGTCTAGTAATTTCAGTGTCTGTGCTTCTCAGGGATAGTTTGGTTAATTCTTCCTGTGATTAAGCCGTACTGCCAGACTTCCCTGGTGGTGCAGTGGTTAAGAATCTGCCTGTGAATGCAGGGGACACGGGTTCGAGCCTTGGTCTGGGAAGATCCCACATGCCGCGGAGCAGCTAAGCCCGTGTGCCACAACTACTGAATCCCGTTCCCCTAGAGCCCGTGCTCTGCAACAAGAGAAGCCACCACAGTGAGAAGCCCGCACACCACAACGAAGAGTAGCCCCCACTCGCTGCAACTAGAGAAAGACCGCATGCAGCAACAGACCCAACACAGCCCCAAATAAATAAATAAATTTATAACAAAACAAAACAAAAACCATACTGCCTTTTTTTGAATACTTTGTAATTTTTCTTGCAAAGTGGACATTTTAAATATTATAATGTGGTACCTCTGGAACTCAGATTCTTCCCCTCCTCAGGACTTGCTTTTGTAGTTTGTTGTGGATTGTAGTTGTTTGTTTAATTAGTTTTCTAAACTATTTTTGTAACTTCTGTACTCTGTTTTGTGTGGTCTCTGAAATGTTTAGTTTGCATTCAGGTCATGTTTTGATAGAGTTTTCCTTGAATGCCTGGGGCCAAGAGGAAAGAAAAAGAAAAAGGAAAGCAAAGCAAAGAAAAGAGGGTCTCTTAGTTTTTGCAGATTTGCTCTGTGTGTGTTGGTGGCACTACTTCCACTCAGCCGGGCTGTTTACACCTCTACCTTAGCCTTCACTTCCTGCTTGTGCTAAGCTTAGAGATCACCCAGAGGTGAAAGTATACAGTCTTCTCAGGTTTTTTTTCTGAGCATGCATCCTTCCCTGTTCATGCATGTGGCTTTTTATATTCCCCTGTTTATGTGATACTTTTCAATGTTCTAATTTTCCAAAGAAACTCCGCTGCTTTTCTTCCCAGGCTTTCCACAGGTCCATTGTTCCCCTCAATTGTAATCTCTGGCTTTAGATGACAGTGGGTTGTTTATTTGCCTTACAAAGTTTTCAAGGAATTCTCTCTGCATAGCAACTTTTCTACTGGAGAGTTCTGAGTTAGGTGAAACAAAAGCAAGTATCCTGAATCACTGCTTCAGGTAGCCCTCAGATAGGTCACAATGGACAAACAGAATTCTTTGAAAACAAGGTCCTCTTTGCTCTTTCACAAACCAGGGGCCAGTGTTCCACAGTGGGAATGTAGGCTGCTATCTTCAATATCACTCCAAGCTGGGGAGGGGGATGGGGCAAGAGCAAGTATAAATGCCATGAAGGTTTCCTACCATTTTAAAGTTGCCTTCCCCCCCCTTGATGTAGTATTCACTTGATTGCCATAAATCTTTGATTCTTTTTCAGAGTTCTGACAAAATTGATTTTGACAGCTTTTGCATTACTTTTTGGTGTTTCTGTGGAGGAATGGGCCCTTGGAGTTAACTGTTCCATTTTTGCTGACATTGCCTCTACAAATGGTTTTATATTTGAAATGTTTTTAAAAACCAAAAGAATACTATTTCATGGTTTGTGATATTTATATGAAATTAAATCTCAGTGTGCACAAATATTTACTAGAATACCTCCACACTCATTCTTTTACCTATCGTCTGTGTCTCCTTTCACACTACAATGACACAGTTGAATAGTTGTGTCAGAGATAGTGTGTTATTCAGCCTAAAATATTTGTAATCTGGTCCTTTACAGGAAAAGCTTGTTTTCCAACCCTTGTTTTAAAATCTCTCAGCTTCTAGTCTTCTCTTTCTCTCTTCCAGCCTCCAAATTGTTGTTATAAAAATCTCATCCAAAATTGTTTTTACTTGTTTGAAATCTTACTTTCGCTTATATGGTGCTTCTCAATCTGACCTCAACTTGCTGCTTAAGCCTTAGCTACCATCCCTTCTCCAGGTTCATCCTAATTATTTTACACTTCTTATTTCTTCCCCTTAAATGGCATGGTTTTTCATAATGTCTGTGCATTGGAATATGCCATTATTTCTTAGAATGCCCTTTCAAACTTTTCTCACTTGTGAAATCCCAAACTTTGAGAAAATAGAATTCTGTTGTTTTCAGCCACCAAATCTGAGGTAATCTGTTATGGCAGCCAGCCCTCACCTTCTAAAGACCCAGATCGAATGTTACTTTATGAAGGCTTACCTGATTCCCCTAGACCTAGACAAAATTATTTGTTCATTCTTCTTTTGTATTTTGGCATTTGCCACATTATACTTCAATTTATATGTTTAAATATTTATCTCGTCTAACAGCTGTGACCTTGTCCAGTGTAAGAACTTTTACTTTTGTCCTTCACACTTAGCATGTTATGTGGCATACAGTAGTACTCAATGTTGAATGAGTGAATCATAGTAGAATATCAAGTGACATATCAAGCATTGCTTGGAGTGAGGTTGTTAATATTCTACATTTGGTTCTGCCACTTAAAGGCTCAGTCAGATGCCACTTTGGTCCTTAGCTTGCTCATTGATATACTATGAGAGTAGGACTAAGGCTTTTCCCAGCTCTAAAATTTTAAGATGTATTGTTTCTTTTGGGTGATTTCTTTCATGTCATTCTGTTTTTGCGATTAAATATGGAGAATAATATCTTCTAGATTCTTTAAAAAAATTGCTACGCTACTAACACTTTAAAAGGACTTTAAAGATTTACCTCCTTTTATTTGTGGAGCAAAACTGGAAATAATTTGGTAGGGATATGTGAAAGAATTTCTGTTGATACTTTCATGATATGCAAATTTTTAGCTTTAAGAGTGAAATTTTTATGTTTTAATAATGAATATAAACTAGGAACTCAATTTTTTACAGAAAATATTTTACAATAGTAGTTATTTATCATTCAAGGTGTACATGTAGGCATTAAAAAATAGATGCATATAAAATACATCAGATTTATTATATAAAAGACAAACAACTCTAATATGCGTGACTAATTTATTGTTTGTAATCAGCTCTAAAATTAGTGTTCTTTTTATATATAGCTCAAATTATGTATTTTCCCCCCACATTGTCTGTTTTCAGTATTTCTGTTGTGGTAAAATGCTAATATATCAGTCGATGATATATGCACTTTGTATCCACATGATAAGAAAGCCACTTAGAAGTCAACAAAACATGTTATTTGTACATTATTTGCATCAATGAAGATGCAAATATATATAAGCTCTTCTTCAAAGTGCTATTAAAACTTTAACTCATCAAATCAACTACAAGGAAGTTATCCCCATGGAGAGATAGAAAATGGAATTGTCAGTATAGTTACGGAATCAAGGCTAAAAGTGGAGCTGAATTGGAGTCAGAAGTTGAGAACCCAACTTCACAGTGAAGCCAAGTGTTGTTTTGAAAAAGAATTAGGAATCCCTATAAAAGCTCCTTAATTTGGGAAACACTTAAAAGCACTTTACCTGCTTAAGCTGGAAGGAAACCTAGAAATCCCTTGCATTCCATATTTAGGTTTTTGGGGGGTTTTTGCGGTATGCGGGCCTCTCACTGTTGTGGCCTCGCCCGTTGCGGAGCACAGGCTCTGGACGCGCAGGCTCAGCGGCCATGGCTCACGGGCCCAGCCGCTCCAAGGCATGTGGGATCTTCCGGGACCGGGGCATGAACCCGTGTCCCCTGCATCAGCAGGTGGACTCTCAACCACTGCGCCACCAGGGAAGCCCCATATTTAGGTTTTTACCTCCCATGTTGTTCTCAGAATTATCTCTTGGGAATTCCCTGGCGGTCCAGTGGTTAGGACTCCGTGCTTTCACTGACGAAGGCACAGGTTCAATCCCTGGTTGGGGAGCTAAGATCCCGTAAGCTGCATATCGTGTGGCCAAAAATAAAAAAAATTAAAATAAAAATGAAAGTAAAATAAAAAAAGAATTATCTCTTTCACTATTTTTCAATGCAACACATTTTTATTGAGAATCTATTACGTGCATGTGGAACTGTACCATAGGTTACATGAATACAATTTGATCTGATTCTTAAACTCAAGAATCATGTAGTCTTTCCTCTTGATCATGTAAGAGATGTACAGTAAAGATATTTTCTTGCTGTAAGTATATGTGACACAGTTCATAAGAGATCAGAAAAGGCAGCAATTAATGCAGGTCAGTGTTTTCTGAAGGCCTCCAAACAGGAGATGAGACCAGAGTTGGGCCTTCCAGGATAGATGAGATTGGCATGGCAGGGGGAAGATAAGCTTGAGGTAAAGAGATAGTAGTAAGAATACCATTCGTAAGGACAGTGGAGAATGCATTGGTAAATGAATATTAACTGTGGGATGTGAGTCAGGCGGGAGATAGCTGCATTTAAGTCATCTTAGAAATATAGTGTTGTGTCCTTTAAAATCTCATGCAAGGTTGAACTCTACTAATTGAAAGAACCTTATGGTTCTTTGAAGTAGAAAATACCTTTATGAAGTCCAACCCCCAGCTTTATGAAATGTTGGGAACAAATTATTAGGCTTAAATAAGATTTGCAAGTGTGATACGTACATCATGAATCTCCCTACACAGGTACTAAGATATCTCATATTGAATTGAAACCGGTAACTTCATTTTTGAAGTTGCAATGTACTTCAGTTCATTTAATCTCACTCTCCTACAATGTGTAAATTACTTATTTACTTAATCAATCTCAGTATCTACAGTTACATATAACTGTACTGGCATTGGTATTTTCTTATTTCTTTGTAGAAAGATCAATTGATGGATTAATCTATTGATTAATTAATAATTTAATTTCCTGTACACTGACTGACTACAATCTTCAAAAGATAATTGAAGATGTTCTTGGATGTTGCGGGACCTGGATTGGGAATCATGGCCTACCAAATTTCCATATCCCCATTAATGTCCCTGTTGCATTTGCTTTTATTGTTTCCTGCTGTAAGAGAGCAATTTTCATCTAAAGTTTGAATTGCTTTAGGAACATGAGAAGAGTTAATGTTATTCACAGTAATTGTCAGAGAAGAATGAGGTGCAACTGTTACCGATTTTTTTTAAAGAAAATCTGTGCATCCACTATGGAAAACAGTATGGAGATTGCTCAAAAAGTTAAGAATAGAACTATCATACAATCTAGCTATTCCATTTCTGTGTATTTATCTGAAGCATACAAAACCAACATGAATTTGAAAAGAAATGTGCACCCTGATGTTCATAGCAGCATTATTTATAATAACCAAGATATGGAAACAACCTAAGTGTCCATAGATGGATGAATAGATAAAGATGTGGATATATATACACAATGGAATACTATTCAGCCATAAAAAGAATGAAATCTTGCCATTTGAGATAACATGGATAGATCATGAGAGTATTATGTTAAATGAAAAAGCTCAGAATGTGAAAGACAAAAACCATATGACCTCAGTCATATGTGGAATATAAAAAAAGTGCAAAAATTAAATGAACAACCAAAGCAAGACAAAAAAACCTCATAACACAGAGAACAGATTAGTGGTTACCAGAGAAGAGGGTTGAGGGTGGGTGAAAAGAGTGAAGGAGTAAATGGGTTAATGCATATAAAATACTTAGAATTCTTAGAATAGTGCCAGCATTCTCCTACCCACTCGGCCAAATCTCAAGCCTGGTTAAACCCATGCAACCACTTTCTGTATGTTTGCTTCTCATAGTTGGGCATCATTGGTGAAAAGTACTCAACCAGCAGAGTGGTACTCAACTAATAGGTAAGTGGCCTAGTAAGCCTACTGCTAATTAGTGCTGTCTTCTGGTAAAAAGCTGATCAGAAGCTTTGATGATCATTTGATACTCATCTGTGTATTGCAGGGTACTTGGGCTTGGCTTCTTTCTTGGGGACCCTCAATGTAAGCATTATTTTTGGATCTGTCACCCATCAGATTACCCAAAGAAACATCTTTCAATTTCCTGCACAGAAAGCATAAACCCAGATGCCAATTTTCAGAGTGGAGTAGGAGAAGAGAGGAGGGGAGTGGGTCTTATCGTCATCATATCTCTATTCCCCTGCCCATCCCCTGTGACGTGAGGGAGGAGGGGCAGTCACTTGGCTATGTGGAGTGAGTAAGGCGATCTTAGGATCTAGCTGCTTCTTAAACTTTCAACCAATTCTCTTATTTTTAGCCTCACCCTTATCTCTACTCTTGGAGGTAGATGATGCCTCCAATTTCTGAATGCGGGTTTTGTGGTATAACTGAAAATTGTTTATGGATTTTCTCACTGCCAACCTATGATTAAATTTGCTTGAATCTTCTCAATCAGTTGCCTTTCTTCTATACACATTTTTTTCAGATTACTTTTTTTCTAATTTCCTGTTCTCATTGCCTTACAGATTTATGCCTTAAACTTTTCTTTATTGTCATTTTAATGAGGTTTATTGAGGGAACAAAAGTAAACTAATGTGTTCAGTTTGTCTTTTTTATCCAGAACTAAATAGCATTTTTAATTAGATATTTTTTCTGTAACCTGTTAGTATCTGGGAAGGAAGTTTGTTTTGGTATATTTGTTTTATATTTCATACCTGTGCAAAACTCTCTTATTAATTCTAAAAATTAATTTGGGACTTCCCTGGTGGCGCAGTGGTTAAGAATCCGCCTGCCAATGCAGGGGACATGGGTTTGAGCCCTGGTCAGGGAAGATCCCACATTCCGCTGAGCAACTAAGCCCGTGCACCACAACTACTGAGCCTGCGGTCTAGAGCCCGTGTGCCACAATTACTAAAGCCCGTGTGCCTAGAGCCTGCCTGTGCTCCACAACAAAGAGAAGCTACCACAGTGAGAAACCCACGCACCACAACAAAGAGTAGCCCCTGCTCTCCGCAACTAGAGAAAACCCACATGCAGCAACGAAGACCCAATGCAACCAAAAATAAATAAATTTATAAAAATAAAAAATAATTTGGCTATACTATATCTAATTAACTATTCAAACCACTTCAGTCTGTCCTCTGCTCCCAACACTTGACCAAAATTGCTCTTGCTAGGACCACCCATTTCCTCCATATTGCTAAACACAAAGGACACTTTTCTGTCTAATCTTAATTTATGTGTTTCAGTAATATTCCACAGAATTTATCCATTCCTCCTTTTTGAGGTACTCTTTTTTCTTAGCTTCTTCAACATATCATCCTTCCAGGTTTCCTTATACTTTTCTGGATGCTCTTACCCTTAGATAGGCTCTCCTCCTTCAGCCCATTTGGAGTTTCTTAGAACTTGTACCTGGGCTTTTTTCTGCTACTATTGTTATCATCGTCACCACTAACAACTGTCATTATCATTATTACTACCATAAAATTAGTTTTGCAGCTATCACAACTGTTTTAGAACACCATGTTTCTATGCCATAGAGCTTGAAAAATCAAGACTATAAATTTCCTAACTGTTGAAGGAATCGACAAATCTACTGACATATAATTTCTTGTATGGTAGGAAAAATGAAGTTTAAGTAGGAAAAATTAATTGCAACACATGCAGAAAGCTTCTAAGAAATTCTTATATTTCGGTCTTTAAGAACTTGGCAATAATAAGCTTACTTCAGAGTTTCAATCTCGCCTGATAGATGGCCACCCAAACTAGACATTCTGGTTTGCTGGGGTCAGGTACTAGAATCAATAGAATTGTTTCCAACTATATTATTTTTACAGCATAGTATACTGATTGTTAAGTACTTCTGTGGTGAACTGGATTGACTGGTTTGGCCATACAAAGGATTTATATATTGGTATAGATCCAGTATATCCGAAAGGCTTAAAGAATCTTACTTAAGTATGGAAAATAGCTTTATTATTAAGCCTACAAAATAATTCTTTCCATGAAAATCTTGAACTTTAGTGAATTACCTATACCCAAAGAATAGACCCTTTTGAACCAGATCTTATCTTCTCTAGCACCTTATAACAATAATTATAATGATATTGAAAATTATTTATATTGAAAATTATGAGTCAGGCTACTAAGCATTTTCATGTAGTTTTCAAAACAACTCTACCAGTGTAACTATGATTATCCCATTTTCTTGAAGAGGAAACTGAAATTTGAAGATGCTGCCACTTTCTCATGGTCCTACAATTAATAAAGTATGGAGCTGGGATTCAAATATAGGTCTGATCTGACTGCAAACCCTTCCAATTTGTCAGCTGTGCTGCTTTCCTTCCTTTTACGTGTAGCAGTAGGATATATATGTAAAATTATATATATTATATATATATAAAATTTCCTCCAGGTAATCTTTTATCTTCTTTTATTAGGGGACCATTTGCTTGTTTTTTTTTCCTTCTGAATTTATATGTGTAATTTGACCTTAATTTTGTGTTTAGAATACATTCTATAATTCTAAATCTCAAACAGTATTTATCATTTGTGTGCAGAATTCTGTGTGTGTGTATGTAGTTATTTTTGTTATACCACAGTTATTGGTAAATAAATGTAAAGGCATTCAGACACTTGAAAACAGTTATAAGACTCATTTTCTGTTTCCTCACTCCCATTTTCCACAATCTGATGTCATTCCTTCTTGTAAAACTGCTTTGGAAATATCACCACTAAGCTACTTTTTGATAAATCCAGTGAGCTATTTTTGGTCCTTTGCTTTCTTCAGTTCTTAGTACTCTTGTTTGCTCTCTTCTTGAAGGACTCCTTCTCACTGGTTCTTTGACCTTACATTTCTTATAGTTCATCTGTTTCTGCTGTTCCTTCTTCATCAACTTTGTGGGCTCCAGTTTCTCTACTTTCACCATAACTAGTATTTTTTTCTTACTCTGAGTATTCTGTGGGTCATTTTATCAAGTTCTGTTATTTTAACTTATGCCAAGTGTCCCCACAGATATTTCTTTTATACATATATCATTTTTACCCCTATATGTGTACACATAGTTTCTTATGGGGGCATTTCCTTTGGAATGTCTCAAAGATACTTTAATGGGTCTCAAATGAATCTCATTATCTCCCCCTTCTCCAAAATTCTTTGTCCTGTTTTCTTTTTAAATAAATGACACCACTATCTGCTAAACTCCACTGAAGTCCAAAGTAGGGAACTATTTTGACTTCCTTGCTCAATCTTCACAGCATCCTCTACCCAGTTCTCCCTCTAATTTTTGTCCTTTTATCCATCCTCACTGCCAATGCGTTAGTTTGGTTCATCATCATCTCTCACTTGATTACTTGTAATAATTTCTTTTTAAATCAACTAATTTTATTCAGATATAATTTACATGCAGTAAAATACACAGATCTCAATTGTACAATTATCAGATTTTTGACAAACGTATATACTGTGTAAGTAACATTTTCATCAAAATATGGAGCATTTCTATCGCTCCAGAAAATTCTTTTTTTCTGCTTTCCGGTTAATTCACCCCCCCGCATCCAAAGGTAATTACTCTTTTGATTTCTGTTTGTGCAGATAAGTGTGACTATACTTGAACTTTATATAAATGGAATCAAACAGTATGTACTCTGTTGTCTTTTACCTAAAATAATGTTTTTGAGATTCATTCATGTTGCTTCATGTATCTGTAATGAGGTTTTTTTTTTATTATGGAGTACTGTTCTATTGTATGAAGATATTACAATTCTTAAATTCATTCTCTTGTTGATATTTGAATCCAGTTGTTGTCTACTATGAATAAAGCTACTATGAGCATTCCTATAAAAGTCTTTTTCAAACATATGTTTTTATTTCTTTTGGATAAATAGCTAGAAGTGAAATTGTTTGATCACAGGACATGTGTATGCTTAAATTTACAAGAAATTATCAAACATTTCCCCAAATTTTCTGTATCATTTAACAACTCCTTCAGTATTTTATGATATTTCTGTTTGAGTCATATTCTTATTGCCATTTGGTGGTTTCAGTTTTCATAATCTTTATAATTTTTACTGTTTCATGTGTGTGAGGTGGTACTTATGAGGTTAAAATTTGTATTTCTCTGATGACTCATTAGTCATGTTGAGCACTTTTTCAGGTACCTACTGACCACTTGTATATCTTTTCTTGTGTGTGAAGTGGCATTCAAGCCTTTTTCTTATTAAAAAAATTGGGTTATTTGTCATTTTATTATAGATTTGTGGCAGTTCTGCAATAGTCTAGATATGACCTTTGCCTTATACATCTCTCTATATATATCTGTCACATATTTCCCACCTGTAACTTGCATTTTCATTTTCTAGTGATGTATTTGAGGAAGCGAAATTTTTAATTTTGATGAAGTCCAATTTATCAATTTTTAATTTTATGGTTGGTACATTTTGTGTCCTAAGATTTCTTTTCATATCTCAAAGTTACAAAGATACTTTTCTCTGTTTTTTCCTTAAAAACTTCTTTATAGTCCAGCAGCTTTTAAACCATTCTTTGTTTCTCATATTGTTCAGGCCCATAATATCTCTCCAGTTTAGTCAGAGTCACTTTTCCAAATCTTAAATATAATGATGTTACTTATCCTTCACCCACCAATTTCAACTTCCTGAGCGTTATTTGATGCCATCTCTCCAAACTCCTTAACATGGTTTATAAAGTCCTTCATCACGTCTTTCTTTTTTAAAAGACCTGCCTTCCCCTATCCCCACCCTCGACTATTCTTTGCATTAGTTTTGCCCAACGATTTATACTTCCCTCAAAGCACTACACACTCTTTTTCTTCTGGGCTATTGCACTTTCCCTGCCTAGACTGTCTTTTTCTCTACTCACTCCCCTCTCCACCTAGGTAACTCCTATTTGTCTCTCACTCGGTTTCTTTCTTTTTTTTTTTAATATTTATTATTTTGTTGGGGTATAGTTGCTTTACAATGTTGTACTAGCTCCTGCTGCACAGCAAAGTGAACCAGCCATATGTATACACATATCCCCTCCCTTTTGGATTTCCCTCCCATCCAGTGTCACTTTCCCTAAGCAGACTTCCCTGATCTTTGAACACTGGTGCCCCTCCCACATGGTCCCAGAGTACATTGGGGTTTCTACTCTTATAGTGGTTTTCACACTATTCTGTACTGGTTGTCACTAAATCCCAAGTTCCTGGAAATCCAGAGCTGTGTCTTGTTCACTATGGTATCTGCAGTACTCAACAGAATTCTTATCACATAAAAGGAGTAACAGAATATCTTAGATGGTGGATAGAGCAGGTGAAGATAGCAAATGTGACCCAGTAAACTTTGATTCCTTGAATCCATCATTATTTATAGTAGATATTTGATAACCATTTGATTTGTTTTCCATCTTAGTGTAATATTTTAATACATCAACACATATTCATTACAGAAACTTTAAGAAAGAATACAGAAAAATGAAATTATTTATTATGCTACCTTCTACAGCTAATAACTTAATATTTTGATGTAATTTCCTTCCAGTCTTTTTTAGTTGTATATGTGCTTTGCATGCTGTTTAAAAGTAAAACAAATAGTATATGCAGTTTTAAATTTTAATAACTTTCTTAAATAGCCACTGAAATGAGTGCATACACAGATGTGATTAAAATAATGATGATTTAAAAAGATAGACTCATATTTTTATATTCAAGAGATTGTTGTTTCCTTCCAAAAGCCAATGATTTTGCAGTTGTTCAAACATTTTTGGAGCCACTCTTCAGAAATGCCTTTAGAACCAAAGAAATATAATTTCTTCAGAATCACACCTGATTTTTTTATTCAAAACTTATCAATTTATTGAACAAATACTTAATGAGTTATAGACACACTTTTTAGGTTCTGGAGATTCAGTTGTAAGCATGACACAGTTCTCTTCCTTCAAGGATCTTGATTACTTTTTATTATTTAAGAATTTTCATGACAATTTTCCTCTCCCAGAAAATTAAATCTGCATGCAAAGATGATTATTTGCTATGATTAATGATTTCAAAAGCAATACATTGCTATTTATTAAGGACTTTCATAACTATTCCAAAATATTTTTATTAACTGCATTATAGTTGGATTAAGTCACTATTTTGAAAGTGATCACAGCAACTGTGAATGACACCAGATGAAGCACAAATTTTTAAAAAATCAGTAATATTATTTCACAGTATTATATAAAAGTGCCACATAAGCACTTTTTTCATGATTTCCTTTAGAACTGGAAGCTTTCATGGATAAGTTGAATTTGACATAAATTTTGAAGAAGGACAAATACATATAAAAGAAATGAAAGGTGGGTGAATTTTTTTTGTGGCGTAAGAAGCATGAGCTGAGGCATGGGAAAATGTAAGGCTTATTTGGTTAGAAAAAGTGTGTGTAGGAGAATGGGATGAAGTTTTAACAGTGGCTTTCAACTAAGGGTCAAATCAGAATTAGCTAGGAAACTTTAAAATGTGTCTTTAAATATGTCTTCATTATTCTGATAACCCCTTGGGCATATCTGAGCCAGAGTCTCTTTCTCTTAGGACTTAGAGAAGGAGAGAAGGGAAGGGTTGGTTATGAATAGTTACCATATTTTGCTTCTGTGAACCTTTTCCCCAGTCAATGGACTTTGAGTACCAGGTTAAGGAATTTAGATATCAGTCTGTTGGCAACTGGGACATATTATAAGTTTTGAACCATGCGACTGATAGGATAAACGCTATGTTTTAGGTAGATCAATATTTTGGTGGTTTGCTTGATGGATAGCAACCATGTAGCTTTTTGTTACAGTGAGATGGGAGTACAACATATTGTTGTTAAAACAGGAAAATAATTTAATTTGTTGTGTTGGTGAAACTGTAGTAAGATAAAGCCTTTTCTAATGAAGGTTTTTACTGGATCTGAAAATTTAGATACTTTTTTTGCTTAATTGTTCAAAGTTGACTGTGAGACTGTGCAAGTAGGTTACTGCCATTATTAGAACTGTTATAAAAGATGGCTATTTTAAGCAAATAGAACAATCACCTGTAATGCTTATGCCCTCAACAGATGAAAGGCCCAAAGGAAAGGAATTCAAATTTATTTTCTTTATTACTTAAGCATTTTCTGAGAAGAGAGCCTCAGTTCAAAGCTTAAGGAAAAATGAAGATAAGTAACATTTAGCTCAGTTAATGTAGTCAGTTTCTATAAACTTATGAATTTGGAATAAAGGTAGTATCATGAGACAGTGCTCCTAATTTGTTCACTAAGCTCAGGCAAGGATCAGATTCTTGGTGCCTCAATTTTTCCATTTGTAGGACTGGGGTAATATGCCTATTTTATGCATCTCATGTGATGGTTCTGAAAATCTTTTCAAATGGTTATCTCAAATCATATAGCTGCAACATTAGATACGGTTTAGTTTCCATATATGTATTCTCTTCTTTTTACCTTTATAAAATTTCTAAGTTTTATTTGATATTGGTTAACTTATGCAGTACAGGAATGAAAATGGTTTCTTCACGCTGGGAACAAATTTTAATACTTCACGTGTAAAAATGTTTGTAGTATAAATATGTTTCTAAATGATTTAATACTAACTAGGCTGGTTACTTGCATTTGAGAAACAGTTGCAAAATAATTACTCTCTCTACATTATATGAAGAATAAATTAGAAATATCAGTAAACTGCCTGGCTTTGGTCTTCTTAAAGAAAGTCATTAAAATGAGGTAATATTTTTAGCGTTCAGGGAGAATGTATCCATTTATTTATTCAACAAATATTTTAGCACCTATCATGAGATGTCTGTATTGTTTTAGACACTGGGATGTTCTTTTTTTTTTTTTTTTTTTTTGTGGTACAAGGGCCTCTCACTGTTGTGGCCTCTCCCGTTGTGGAGCACAGGCTCTGGATGCGCAGGCTCAGTGGCCATGGCTCACGGGCCCAGCCGCTCCGCGGCACGTGGGATCTTCCTGGACCGGGGCACGAACCCGTGTCCTCTGCATCAGCAGGCGGACTCTCAACCACTGCGCCACCAGGGAAGCTCTCTATGATGTTCTTTATGATGGAGAGCAATGAGATTTGTGCACACATTCCTAAAGAAAGTGATCACAGTTTTGTTTATGGGCAATATCTGTTTTATTACCATATAAGGCTAATGAGCATTTTGTTGTCCTTATTGTTATAGCAATGCATTTAAATCATTGTCTTGAGATAGTATGTTTGATAGTCTTCTGCTCGATCTCCAGTATATTTTTTTATTAAACAGATTTCCCAAACCAAATTACTCCTAACACTTTTTGCCCTGCTGCAGATCACATACTGAATGTAAGATAGTACCCTACCAGCACTGAATAAATATTCATACTGATAGTACTTCTGGATTCATACACTTTAACATTCTGTAATAGAGTAGCTATTGACCTGTATTTGTTAATTTGTATGTAATTCATTCTTTTAGTCATTCTCTTCAGCTCTACTAATAGAACCTTCTCTAACATGTCTCCACATGTGTTACATCATGTTTTCCTTGGTAAAGTCTTAATTTCCAGAAATTAAGCATATTTGGATATGAAGCATATTTGGATCATCTTGTCTTTTACTTTCTTGTGCCTTCTTCTTGACTGATTTTTGTCTTTGTGCCTTCTAAAGTTTGGTCTTAAATAATTATCAATACATTTAAATGATAATTTCAAATTGACGCAGTTGAAGTTAAACATTTCCTTAACATCTATCATATATAGTTCATGTATATGCATAAATACTCTATGTTATGACCACAAGTTGTTCTACTTAAAATGTTTTGTTTCAGCCAACCTGAATGTGTAGGTTTTACTTGGACTGTATTGAGAACAAATAAGTCTGAATATTTAATCATTCCTTCAGTAGCAGAATCTTTTCTAACCTATGTCAATGTGGTATATTAAAAATATTTCTTTGAGAAGCATATATTAGAGCTAAATGTGAACTTCAGAGACATTGCTTTCTCTAATCCTGCAAATCATATTTGATGGTTTATATATGCACTGAAATCTTTGTACATTCATTGTATCTATGAAATATTCCAGGAAAATCATGTTTAGGGCTTAACTTACTAGAATAGAGTTATCTAAAATGGAGTTTAAATGGCTAACAGACGAAGTGAGATACTTTGGGACACCGTGAACACCTGTGGCTTGCTCTTAAAGTTGACATCTTCCTAAGGGTACAAGCAGAGAACTGTTTTACCCTATGTGTGAGACAGAAACTTACCTCTTATTTTCCTTGAGTAAACATATAGTTACTTCCAAAACTGAGATCTTTTAGGCCTAAAGGATATGTACCTGGTTCCATGCATTATTTGCTGAAAAAGAAAAAAAATTCCTATACTCTTTAGATTACTTAAGAAAAATCCAGAAAAATCTGACACTTGGAAAAAGGCCAGAGTCAGAACAAGAAAGAGCTTCTGTTCCTGACTGGAGGCATTTCCTGTCCTGTTTCATGGAACATGCTAAAAAGTTTTTAAAACTGCCTCATGCGGTTTGTCCCCTCCAAGGTGATTATAAAGGGACCCAAATATGCTGATCTCTGTTCTCTGCACATGGCACAAATAGAAAGCTTTGAGCAGGAGTGGAAAGGCACACTGTCACTTGTCTTTGTCCTCTGAAGAAGCTGGGACACATTCTGCTCAGCCAACATGTTCCCAGAGGAATGTGATTTAACTTCCACTTTTCACACTGTAAGAAGCAACACTGTAGACCTGTCCGGGAGGGTGATGGCAGCCTGAGAGGAATTTGTATAAGTGTTTTTCACTCCAGTGTTTTCATGTGACCTGACTCTCATTCTCAATTTAGTTACATCTTGACCTGGAAAATGTAGCCAAGGTTTGCCTCTCTTCATTTGGCTTCCCATGATTCATGTTGTGCCTACCTCTCCTTCCACTCCTCCCACCCCATGCAGCCTCTTCCCCCTTTCCCTTGCAACCTACCAGTAGAGCCTGTATAGATGTCTTCAAATGCATTTATTCTATTTCCCTAAGTAGGGGGTTTTACTTCCAGGGAGATAAAATGTGTTTGAGTCCCTGTAAAGGAATACAAGGAATATCCGCTGTAAAGCAGCCTAAGCCATTCCCCACTCCTTTCTCCAGATCTGTCTATTCATATAGCTGGCAGCTTCTTTAAGAACCCTCTAATAGTAAAAGAATTAATATTCTCCACTTATCCCTAGATTTTATCTGCTCCCCCCTCCATTAAATGACTGATTTTTATGTGTGAGATAATAGACAAGCCTTGGATGACCTGTTTTTTTGTTTGTTTGTTTGTTTCCCTCCCTCCTCCCTCTTTTTTCCTTGCGGTAAAATAGTGCTGAAGAAAGAGGGCACTAGTGTACAGCCTAGATCGCATCCCTGCACCGTCTGGATTAGAGCTGAGGCGTCTGCGAACCGAGCTTGGCCGCGGTACTCTGGCCCGGGGACCACAGCGCTGCCTACCCGGACTCAGGTCCGTCTCAAGTCCAAATTCTCCAAGCAGACCCAGGTGAGCAGACACCTCCCGGCGGGGGAACCCACCCACAGTGACAGACACAAGGTCCCAGTCTGTGGGATTTTTTCTCCTTGTCCCAGAGGCATCCTCGATTATTTCTTTCTGTTAGTCCGGCTTCCCCGGGAAGCGTCGGGACGCATGGGTGCCTGGGTTGCCTTTCTTCTTTTGCCTGCCTCACCCCCTGTGCTCTTGCTCCTCGCCCGCTCCCTTTGCTCCTTTCTCGTCTGACCCTCACCTTGAAAACGGGAGCCGGAGAGGGACGAGAGAAAGAGCCAACTTCAGCCCCGCAGGCGGCTGAGATTTGGCGCCTCTGTCCCCGAAGTGGTAGGGTTTGAATATACCTGGAGGAGCAGTAGCTGCAAGGAGAAGAGAATGAGGATGGAGGGGTACTGGGGAAATGAGGAGGGGTGTGTGTGTGTGTGTGTGTGTGTGTGTGTGTGTGTGTGTGTGTGTGTGTGTGTGTGTGTGTAGAACGCAGGGAGGGGGGTTGGTGAAGTCGGGGGTTGGCGGGCTAGGGGGCTGGAGGTTAAAGAATTGCAACTCGCTGGTCAAAGCGTCCGCAAGCGGCCCTGCGGAGGAATGCCTCAGCCGCTTGACCAAGCACTGTCCAGGGTTCTGAAGGAGGCAGGACTGAGCTGCCGCCGCCAGAGCAACCAGGAAGCTCCCCTCTGTTCCCTTTCTAGCAACTATGCAAAGCCAAAGGTCTGGATTTAGGGAAGTGCAGGGGTCCCTCCATCCCCTCCCTCCATCCTGGGTCGCGGGAAACAAGTTACCTCATCTGTACCCTTTCCCCCTAAACGTCTACAATAAGCTGACTTCTTGGGGGGGGGGAGGGAGGGGGGATGTACCAAAATCCGACATGCGGAGACTTTTCCAGGCGTTGCCTTAGTAACTAATATGAATTTCCTCAAGCTGGCAAATTTATATTTACTACTTGGGTAGTACGTTAGGGTCTCTTCAACCCCTCAAAGTTAAAGTAAAATGTGCACCCCTGGTTCGAGTTTATTTTGAAGTAGCACTTCTGCCTTCATAATGAAAGAGTTTCCAAATTTCTTCTGGGGAAAAAAGTTGATCTTTTCAAATCCGGAAAGTTCTCTAAGGTCGAAAGACGCAGCTCCTTTTTCTCCCTCTTCCCTCCTCCCCCTCCAGTCAGTAATCGTGAGGGTATTTGGGGACCTGGAAGAGACTTGGAGCTGCAGGAGGGGACGGGTCGGCGAGGCTCTGCGCCTCCCGGGACGGAGGAGGGTACTGGGGGCCGAACGAGCCACCTTCCGCCTTGACCAGAGCTGCCGCCCAAGCTGTCCCTCCAGCCGCTGTCATGATGTCCTTCCAGCCCATATCATGAAATGCACCGGTCAACTCTTAACCAGCACTGACTCCAGAGTTTTGACACAGGTCCTGTAATAACGGAGCTTTGACTTCCTTCCTGTTTTGCCGGCAGCGTCCAGCTCACCCGAGCCATCACGACTCCCATGGTACCATTGGTCAGTTTACCTGGATGCATCAGTGAAGAAGGGGGACTCGAATACCCCTAAAGACGCCACCAGGGCGTAAAGGTGGTCGTGGAGGACCAGGAGGAGGAGGAGGAGGGGAAGGAGGCGGGGGTGCAGAAGCTGAAGTCGTCGGACAAGCGGCGTTGGCGACAGGGGAGAAGCAGGCGACAGGGGAGAAGCAGGCGTCAGGCGTTGGGTCCGCACTGTGAGCGCGCAGAGCCTGCTGGCTGGACCAGCGTGGGAACGCGGCTGGCCGGCTGTGGACGGCGTCCTCAGCATAATGGTCCGGCTCGTCTTGGTTTTCTTCCCAGCTATCTTTTTGGAGATGTCCCTTCTCCCCAGAGGCCCTGGCAGGAAACTGTTGCTGGCAGGAGCCTCGTCTCAGCGCTCAGTGGCCAGAATGGACGGAGATGTCATCATTGGGGCCCTCTTTTCAGTCCACCACCAGCCTCCGGCCGAGAAGGTCCCCGAGAGGAAGTGTGGGGAGATCAGGGAGCAGTATGGCATCCAGAGGGTGGAGGCCATGTTCCACACGTTGGATAAGATCAACGCGGACCCGGTCCTTCTGCCCAACATCACCCTGGGCAGTGAGATCCGAGATTCCTGCTGGCACTCCTCTGTGGCTCTGGAGCAGAGCATTGAGTTCATCAGGGACTCTCTGATTTCCATTCGAGATGAGAAGGACGGGCTCAACCGGTGCCTGCCTGACGGCCAGACCCTCCCCCCAGGCAGGACTAAGAAGCCCATTGCCGGCGTGATCGGCCCGGGCTCCAGCTCCGTAGCCATTCAAGTGCAGAACCTGCTCCAGCTCTTCAACATCCCCCAGATCGCATATTCCGCCACAAGCATCGACCTGAGTGACAAAACTTTGTACAAATACTTCCTGAGGGTTGTCCCTTCTGACACTTTGCAGGCAAGGGCGATGCTTGACATAGTCAAGCGTTACAATTGGACCTATGTCTCCGCGGTCCACACGGAAGGTAGGCATTGCATTTGGGGAAGAAAAGTGCACAGAAAGCCAGGGCATTGCTTGATGTGCGCTTGGGATCACAGTGTTGTTTCCTGTTTATTTCTAGCACCGTGGGAAGAGCCTTTACCCTTCTCCGTACATGCCCATCCAGGCATTGCCTTGCATCCTCATCCTCCTATAATTATAGTGTAGGAAAACTGTCCCATGGTGTTTCTGGGGGTAGCAGGAACCAAAAAGACACCAAACTCTCCATGAACAGTGCCCAGCTGTAGTTTTTGGACTTACATATTTGTTTGTCCTGATATTCTGAGTTTGTGTTTATTTGCCCAAGATGTTATACTACCCTTAAGTGACTGGCTATGATTTTCCAAGCTTAATAGACTAATCCAATGTGAGCAGTTAGAAAAACAAAAAACAAAAACCAAAAAGCAAACTGCTGTCCCCTAAAGTGGACTTGAAAGCTTTATCTTGTCATGAACAGCTGAAGGTGCTTCTTTGTTCTGGTGTGCCCCCTTCTTACACATTTATAACTTACCTGTAAATATTGGATTAATGCAGCCATCTCCCTCAATATATCAGAAATTTATGTTTTAAATTCTGGGGTACCTTAGATACAAAGGAAAAGTAAATAATTTAAATAGTTTATTATTTTTTCCTACTTAATAAGTTAAAATTGTCCATATGCCCTCACTCTCCCGAAGAATTATCTTGTCTTATGAGCAATAGCACTAATGACCTCTTGGATTTGAATTTTGGTTTCTAGTTTGTTTGTTTGCTTTCTAACACAATGACTTTGCTTATTAGAATTTAAATTTAGACAAATTATAAATTACTAATAAAATGATAGTAGATATCATGTTTAAAATAACTTTTAAAAGTGAAATAGATTATACCTGAGGTTAAAAACTTTGATTTATACAGAGTCTTACAGACATGCATTCTCAAATAATTTATTATATATAGATTTTCTTTACTCTTCTCATCTTATCCTATACTGATTGTTGGATAAAATGAAACTTTTGAGTCATCTACTTTTAACTCCCTCAGGTTTATAGAGAAATTGAGACCCAGGTTACGAATTAATGTCCAGGACAATTCACGTGTATATGCTGGCATATGGAAGAGAATCTTGAAGGTATTGCTGCATTTATATTTCTTAATATCAAATTATTAACAGAAAGGCCATAGGTATGACTTCATGTTATTTTAACAGTTACACAGTATTCAGTTACTGGTGTGAAGTCTGATACAGAAATTAAGAAGCATTCTTACTGAAATGGTGATATGGTTATGTTAATGAAAACTGATGCTTTAACTTTAAAGGGAGCAGAGTTTTTAGGACAAACAAAAATTGTGTAGAAATTTCAGACTTTGATTTTGGAGAAAAAAAAACAAAACACCTTCCTGTTGCAGTGTTGTGAGTTCTAAAAACTGAATCCTATTTCTGAATCTTGATTTTTCATAGTGAACTGCCTGCCTCTTTTTCAACAAAATCACATATTACTCTTTTAAGACACAGATTTAAGTTCAGATTTTAACTCCTTACATTTTTATGGTTAATGTTAATTTCCTACATTTTTTTGTTTAGTATAGTTTCCTCCAGTGCTTAGATGGACCGTCTTGAAAGCCCAAGTTAAAAATGTGTTAATTATCAGCATTAGAGCGATCTCTCTAAAAGGGAATGGCAAAAAGTAGATTGAATGTGATTTATTTAATTATTTAATAGTTCTCCCTCAAATGAGCTAGGTAATTGATTATAGATATTAGAAGTGTAAATACCTCCTCCAAGAAGAAGTAATACATCATTTTTACAAGGTAGTTTTATTTTCTGTATTTTATTTTGGGGGTGGAGAGGAGTGGAGAAAAGATTCCCCCTCCCCCCTTCAATATGTTTTCCAGTTGCATCCTTTTGCTAAAAATAATTGCTAATAGCGCTTTCTGACAACTAGAGTTGTCCTTTTGGAAAATTAATTGGACTTGTGTTTACAAATTATGTTGAGGAAGGGCTGATATTAAAATTCCACCCTTGTGTTAGTTTGGATTACTTTGTTCCCTTTCTGCCTTCTGACTTGGGTTGTAAGGCAAGGATAATGTCCGATAGCATTATAATAGTTGATTACAGACTAGATTGTGTTCATAGAACAGCATTAGAGCTAACTTTGGTGTCTATTTTATTACCAAGAAATGATGCCATTCACCTTGCCTTTTATATACATCTTATTTCTTCTCAAAGAGAATTTGTTTCCTCTCTTATTAGATATAATTCTGTGGAAGCTACATTGCTTTTATTTTCTTCTATCTGCAAAGAAATATAACAGTGTCCTTTGTATAAGCTCCAACTGAAAATTTATTTTTTCTGAGGTTCTGCCCTCCTGCTTCTCAGGGACCCATAGTGTACTGGCCTGCAGGCACTTTCTTGCATCATCTAGTAATTTTCCTGTTTTCAGACTGATGGGGTCACCTACTGGTGACAGTTCCCTGTCAAAAAGCAGCTAAGACCACATATCAGTGTTGTCTCTGCCATCTGGGCACTATTCAGGAAGGAAGCTAGATTGTCTGGATATTAGCAATTTGGAGTTTAGAAATTCTTCTAAATTTCTAAATTCAGGACCTCCAGTGACCTTCACCTCTCCTTTCCAAATTAGCCATTCTCTAGTCAGTTTATCATCACAATTTCTTTTATTAGAAGTTAGCCTAGTATAGTTAACATTAAAAGTAATAGGTGACTAGATTAGCATACCTTCATTTCTATGGTTAATATTGCTTGACTTTAAAACCATAGATGGAGCATCCTATTCTTTCTAAAGTTTTATATCCCTTTATTATTTTACTTTATATTGAAGTTAAGCTTGGAGGTGTTTTCTGGTTTTGTTTTAATCAGTTAGAATTCAGTTGTTATATTCTTTTACATACTTTTCAATCTTCTACCACGTCATTTGTGCCACAGTTGTCCTCTTGTCATAACTGTCAGTTTACCTGACATAAAAAGAGGATCAGTTCACATGAAGTTACCAGCAACAGGCTCTCCAGAAGATTTTTCAGTATTATTTCCTGAGAGGAATATTGAATTAGGATCTGTCAAAGGGAGGGTACTGAAGCAACAGAGCCTTGTCTACAAAGAAAAATCGAGTGCACTTTGGAGCAAGCTGCTCACCTGGCATGTGTCTTTAAATATGCTAATCATAGAATACAAAAATAGCCTACTTTTGTGAAGAATATCTCGGCCAAGGACATTGTATTCCATCCTTCTGATAAAATGTAGATTCCCCATCAAAAAAACAAATTTATCATTTCAAAAAATTGTAGAAAACAATACTTAAAAAATAATTCTAGTTGATTAAATCAAAGCTTTGGATGAGTCCAAAAAGAATATTCTTTGAGTTTGTAGCTTCAAAAAGTTAAGTTTTGGGGTTGAATACATTTTCATTTGTTTTAAACCTTTCTCTCTTAATATTTTGTCTCATAGTGTCAGAGGAGTATGTGATAAGGGATTTAGTGATGCTGCTGTACGTTTTTGTTTACAGTTATGTTTTCATTGTGGTGCACCTTTTTTTTTGGACATTTGCTTACACTTTACATGAGATTGGCCTTCTTTGGCTTCTCTTTTTCTTTTTAGAAGCTTTGCTCTATTTGATATAAAACACTCTAAAAGTCTAAAGGCATCAGAGGAAAATCCTCCTAAATCATAAGAACATCAGTTAACTATTACTATAGCTAATGCAATTACATATAAGAATTTTATTTCTACTAAATATCATATTTTTCTATATATGCACCAGCAACTTTCTTTATACCTTTCTTATCTCGATTCCAAACTATTTTCACAGTAAGTCACCTTAATAAATGTTCTGTTTTATCACAATACAAGGAGTAGAATGTCTTGAAAGGTTATTTAGGCCAACCAGTTAAAGATGCTTGAAACATCATTATTACATCTTTGCCCAGAAGTCGTTCCCATAGGCTCTAAGTCTCCTAATTGTGATTAGGATTTCTAATGAGAGTTGGAGAATATACAACTTAAATTCAGAGGCAGAATTTCACCTATTAGTCAGTTTTTCTATTTAATGACCTGACTCCCTGAAGTTTCTATCGACTACTGGGGATCATCCAAGCAATTCAAATTTCTCTTCCACGTGATATTTATTATCAATGAACTCTCTCTCTTTTATGCTGTACCTCACCAGTTCCTTCACCCATATATTCTAATTTTTAGTTCCCTTATAATCACAGATAACTCAAGTAGATCTTAGATCTTAGATAAGTTATTATCCAAAAGTCTTTTTAAAAATATGAGCTGATACTAGGCTACATCTCCTTTCTTTTATACTTGGTAATTTTTAATATTGTTATTATTATTCTAAGAGTAAGACTTTGTTTTTTGTTTCCTTTTAAATGTAGAATATTTAGCTTAAATCTGCCTTATCAATAAGTTATGGGACTTTGATTATTTAATTCATCTTAGCATCCCAGCTTTGTGTCCTCAAGATTTGACTATATATGATAAAACTGAGTAAGAGAGAGTCAAGTGTAAATTCCCATAGCCCATTACCAGCAAACTACTAATCTGGGTGGTCACTCAGCCTGTTATGAATTTCCTTGACAGTAAGTTTTTTCATTACATACTATACCACTTTATAGATAAATAAATAAATAGCATAAAAGTAGAAAAATCATCACAGCACATTTACAATTCTAATAAAAAATTTACTATCCCAAAAACTGTTTATAAGAAATTTGAAGACTTGGTCTCAGTTACTAAGTTCTTTACACTCTAAAGGGATTATAGTTTGAACACATGTAAAATGAGTAAAAACAAGTTATTACAGTATAGACATTTAGAAACATGAGTTTATATGTGTTTAGGGAACACTGAAAGAAAATATTGGTGAGTGTAATTAGCCAGAAAAAAGCTGGAGAAAAGGGCATTTTGATTAGTTTTTTAATATGGCATTTGTAAAAGATAAAAGCAGTAGTAAGAATGTCCCCATGGGGAATAAAATAAGCAGGTCTTCTTGGCTGGAGTGGAGAGTGTGGGCCGGGACCTAATAATAAAGATAGGAACTCAAATGTGGGTTCTTATATTCTGTGATTCCATGACTGTTTATCTATATGAAGGACAAATAATGGAGAATCTTGAAGCATGAGCCAAAGAGTTTTGATTTCAAGAAAGAAATGTCAAAGCAGAGTTTGATATGATTCAAAGATAATTAAAAGAAAGTGAATTCTTACTGAAATGTGTAGGGAAGCTGCATTGGATGGGAAGGGAGAAAACTAGCCATGAAAGTTTATGTTTGTAGAATTCTAGGCACTAGGCTGTTAAAATAATTAGGAAGAATAAAAGTACTTCAAAGGAATACTTTATAGGAGAATTCGATGTGCCAAAGAGTTAGAGACAAAGAGTCAAAGATATATTCAGTTTTGCAATCCTGAAGGACCAGGAGAATTTTGGTGTAATTAACAGGCCTGCAATAAGTAGGTTTTAAAATCACAATTCTTTATGTTTAAACTACATGGACTTAGATTTCATATGTTCAACTTGCTGTGAACTTTGGCCAAGAGCACATACATTACTAGCAAGAGTGGGTGTCTGGACAGAATAAATCCAGGCACAGTCATAAGTTACCCTATTTGTGATTTAAAAACAGTGTTCGCATCCTACCTTGTTTACCGAGGACCTTGATTCTCTTGACTGACTAACCTGGGTACTTGATAGTTGACTTCTTTAAACTCCAACCTTTTACACTTTAAACATGTTACAAGGTAGTCTTTGCAAATTATACTATATAGTTCCCTGGCATCTTTTAAAGAGAGTGCTGAATTTAATAGGAACTTTTCTTGAATATACGAAGTAATCGTGAATGTCAACTGTTACTTATGCTGGGATACAGTGGTAATCTTGGAGCCTGTTGAAAAACATAAAGCCACTCACTCTTATCAAAAATGGCCCAGATTGTCATACTTTTGAGTTTCTTTGTTATTTTTTTCTATATTGACTAGACTTATTAAGCCATTTTCTAAGTTAGTTAATCAGTATTTAGTTAACAGGTTCTATGTACAAAGGATTAAGGTGAAATACAAAGATGAAAAAAGAGACACCTTTATTATTTTGAGAAATCTTGAACTCTTCTTGATTCTTCTGCCATACCATCAATCACCCTGTGACTTCATTTGCTTTGGAACAAAGTTTACAAGCAGCTAGCCTGCATAGGGTAGATGGTGATGGCAACTTCTATTCTGTGTTTCTACCATGTGGCTTTGCAGTTGCCATTCCTCTTTAAACACTACATTTTTTTCTCCTGGTGGTCTGTGGAGCTAATATATAATGATGGTTTTATGGATTTTTAATAACTTTCTGGGAGGTGGCTGGAGTGGTGTCATCATAAAGAAGTTTGTCAGAAGCCATATTTTCAGCAAAGACCACAGAGGGCTGGGAAACCGTGGCTGAGGACACAATAGTTTAGTAAGCACCTACAATCACTGAAAAAATCAGCTCACAGTGCATGCTGTTCTGACATTATTTTGGAAGCAACATCTCAGTAGGAGAGGTTGTCAGTTTTCAGAGAAGCTGTAGTTGAAAATCGGAGTCAGGCTGAGACATAAAGTCTTGTCAAAATGATGTAGCTGTCTTAGCCATCAAAGAGCTATCATTAGATTTTTAAACTTATGTAGAAATATTTATGTACTTTATGTGTGCAAGTTCTACTAATTTTCATGCTTAATTGTCTTCTATAAATGTCTACATTTTTAATTTTCATGAAAAATTATAATTTTAATTTTCTTCAGTCTCATGGGAAGTTTTGCTTTCTTAAACTTAAGGCATTGTGGTACCAAATACCAGCATTAATGTTTTTATGAAGAGTATTGGCTCAAGCAGAAACTTGGTGATCAGAAATGATCATTTATCAATTTTATGATCATCTATTTTAGTTACTTCATGGCCAACAAATTGAAGATTCAAGGCAATATCTAAATGATTCAGATAAAAGCCTTAATTGGCAATTGAAGAACAAGGAGATTTTGAGGAGCATTTCTTTTTTTGCCAAGTAACTTATTTTGCTTTCTAATGAAGACATGACCATTTATTCATTGATAAATTCATGCATCTGCTATGTATCAGACATTGGTCTTGGCACTAGGAACACATAACTTAAAATAATAATAATAGTTATTATTATTTCATTACTGTTATTATTATTGTCCTCAAGGGTCCTATAGTCTGTTGGAAGAGACATAGAAATATATAGGTAGTTAAAGGCTTATGGGTTACAGAAAGTACATTTAATCACTTGAAAGAATAAATGCATAAAAGACTATGGGAAATAATATACATTCATCTCAGTTTTATTTATAAAATGGGAATGATAATCACTACCATGTTATTTACTCACAGCAGTGTTTCAGAGAACAAGGAAACAGTATGTATAACTAGCTTTCATTTGCTTTTGTTAAACTGCCATCAGTTAGCCTTCTTAGCTGATGAAAGTTGAACACGTACATGAAATCAGTTAATAAGGTGAAGACTTTTGAATCTAAAACTTAGTAACATAAAATAAAAATGCAATTCATGGTTAAGATAAAAGTTCAGCTTGTGCTATAGGTTTCATGTTGCAAATGAGAAAACAAAGGCCTGGGGAAATAAAATGACCTGCCTAAGACCATAACATTCATTAGTAACAAAGCCAGGACTTATTCAAATTTGCGTTAGATACTTTCCTAACCCAAGGATCTATTGATTGTTTATTTTTATTTAATTTTACTTTTTTTACATCTTTATTGGAGTATAATTGCTTTACAATGGTGTGTTAGTTCTGCTTTATAACAAAGTGAATCAGTTATACATATGCTCCCGTATCTCTTCCCTCTTGCGTCTCCCTCCCTCGTACCCTCCCTATCCCACCCCTCTAGGTGGTCACAAAGCACCGAGCTGATCTCCCTGTGCTATGCGGCTGCTTCCCACTAGCTATCTGTTTTACCTTTCGTAGTGTGTATATGTCCATGCCACTCTCTCGCTTTGTCACAGCTTACCCTTCCCCCTCCCCATATCCTCAAGTCTATTCTCTAGTAGGTCTGTGTCTTTATTCCTGTCTTACCCCTAGGTTCTTCATGACATTTTTTTTTCTTAAATTCCATATATATGTGTTAGCATACGGTATTTGTTTTTCTCTTTCTGACTTACTTCACTCTGTATGACAGACTCTAGGTCTATCCACCTCATTACAAATAGCTCAATTTTGTTTCTTTTTATGGCTGAGTAATATTCCATTGTATATATGTGCCACATCTTCTTTATCCATTCATCCGATGATGGGCACTTAGGTTGTTTCCATCTCTGGGCTATTGTAAATAGAGCTGCAATGAATATTGTGGTACATGACTCTTTTTGAGTTATGGTTTTCTCAGGGTATACGCCCAGTAGTGGGATTGCTGGGTCGTATGGTAGTTCTATTTTTAGTTTTTTAAGGCACCTCCATACTGTTCTCCATAGTGGCTGTACCAATTCACATTCCCACCAGCAGTGCAAGAGTGTTCCCTTTTCTCCACACCCTCTCCAGCCTTTATTGTTCCTAGATTTTTTGATGATGGCCATTCTGACTGGTGTGAGATGATATCTCATTGTAGTTTTGATTTGCATTTCTCTAATGATTAATGATGTTGAGCATTCTTTCATGTGATTGTTGGCATTCTGTATATCTTCTTTGGAGAAATGTCTATTTAGGTCTTCTGCCCATTTTTGGATTGGGTTGTTTGTTTCTTTGTTATTGAGCTGCATGAGCTGCTTGTAAATTTTGGAGATTAATCCTTTGTCAGTTGCTTCATTTGCAAATATTTTTTCCGATTCTGAGGGTTGTCTTTTGGTCTTGTTTATGGTTTCCTTTGCTGTGCAAAAGCTTTTAAGTTTCATTAGGTCCCATTTGTTTATTTTTGTTTTTATTTCCATTTCTCTAGGAGGTGGGTCAAAAAGGATCTTGCTGTGATTTATGTCATAGAGTGTTCTGCCTATGTTTTCCTCTAAGAGTTTGATTGTTTATTTTTAAATCACCTGGGCCACCCACATGCATTCCTCTCTCCTGTGAGGTAGGTTTATATCATCTGGTCCAGCTATGTTCTTCCCAACATTGCTGCAGTCATTTAGCAGCTTGCAGGAGACTCTTCTGTCACTGAAAACTCATTCTCACTGCTGAGAGTCTTCCTTTCAGTACTCTTGCGTGATTCCAGCATTCATGTGTGTGATCCATTGATACCTACCCTCATAGGTCGTTGATCTCAACTCTGTGTCCTTCACCTTCACTTCAGCAGCCCATGCACTCTGTCCAGAGTCTGGCACCTTGAACTCACCAAGAACTCATAGCTCAAACCTCTTAAACACCAAAAAGCCCTTGAATAATACAAGCCTATTTAACTTCTCTTGCTTCCAACTCACCTGCTCTCCACATTCCCCTGGAAAGTCTGTGTCAAGCATTTTCTCATTTGATCTGATTCTTCCCTGGATCTGAGCAACTCTACCTCTATATTTGTGCTTGTTACCAACTTGAAATAAAGGTACTTTCTCAGAGAAAATGAATTTCCAGCTTAAAGTGTCTACTCCACATGAAACTGTAGTTGAGGAGATTATAAATATGTCATTTCCCCCCCAGCTCCTTCAGTGCAGAAAGATAAAGACCGCAGAGGAGGACATTTTTTTTTTTTTTAAAGAAAAGAAAGAAGGAACCATTCTATCCCTGTGAGGTCTGTGGTCAAGAGTGGGAGATCACATTCACTCAGACAGCTCTGTGGTACCATCTCTATAACAAGTAACCAGGGGCGCTGAATAGTGAATAAGGATGCGAAAATTAAAAAAGGATGGGCAGGGGTGGATTCCAGGGGTCAGGGATAGGACTGACCCAAAGTTTCATGGAATCAGCCATGTTTAGAGAGCCATCAAGGTAAAAATGTCCGAGAACAGCCCCTTAAGGTTATTGTGCACATGAAATGAGACAGTTCTGTGTATAGAGCTCAATAAGTGTCAGATCTCATTATGCTTACCAGGCCACTGTAACCTTAAATAAGAAGATGTCCTTAGTGCAGGAGAGCGTGTATGAAGTAAATACAGGAATGTCTTGGGGTGAGAGTGTGCAAATAAAGAGAGAAGGGGTATATCTTGCTAATTTGCTAACTCTGAGCAGCACATTCGGCTTCTTTTCCTCTTCCTTCATAACAATTGCATCCATAGCAGGTGGCTCTAAGCGAAAGCTCTTTGGTTGTATCGCTTATTCTGCAATTATTGCTGGATACACTGAGGCAGTTTCCTCTGTTCTTTTTGGTACTCTAACACATGATATAATCTGTACATTATAAAGGGTAGAACAAAAAATATCAATAGACAAACTGCGGACAGTATGTTCAAGAGGAGAAACTGTTTACAGTAGAATTTAACAGGTGAGTCGAGGATATTGAAACAGTAGAAACAAATTACAATAAATAAATAATATCACCTTTTCCTGGATAAATAAATATACAATGTATATTTTCACTTTTTGGTCAACAGGTATTACACTGTTGGGAAAAAAGACCATTTCAAATTTCTCTTTTAATTAAGTAAATGTTAGTGAGCATATTCTCTGGGCCAGGCCCTCTGCTCTGTCATTGACCAGAGATAGATGAACTATAGATAATCCCTCTATCAGGAAGCTCACCATATGGTGATTACCATTCAGTTTGATAAGTACAACCATAGGAGTAGGTATGGATTAGAGAGGTGACAGACAGAGGTGTGACCAGCTTTCTCTGGGCCAGGGAAAGAAGTGAGGAAAACCACATAGAAGCTTCCAAAGGAGGTGACATTTGAAGTTCACTTCATTAGAGGAATCAGAGGAGGACACAGAGAAGTGTAAAAATATTGATGTATAAAACTAAGTATGTTCAGGAAACTCTAAATATATCACTAATTCTGGAATATATGTTCAGGGAAAGGAGTGGGGAAGGATCAAACTGAAAATGCAGGAAAGACTGAGGTCATGAATGGACAGACTTGACAAGCCAAGGAATTTAGATTCAATTTTGTAAGTTTGGTAAGCCAGTGAAGGATTTTAAACAGGGAGGAAACATGATCAGATTTATATATTGGAAAGGACATCCTGAAAACTTTGGCGAGGACAGATTAAGAAAAGGTGTCAGTTTAGAAGTTAGCACACAAGTTGACAGGCCATTGGTAGTTGGGGGAGTGATGGAGAAAAAGCAGTTTAATCAACTTATTCAAGATATGATAAGAGCTTTACTAAAGGAAGTGTCAAAGGGAATGGACGGGAAAGAATGGATTTGACAGCCATTTAGTAGGGAAATTAGGATTTAGTGACTGATTGGCTCTGAGGATCAAGGAGAATGTCTAGAATGACTATTTATACAACTAAATAGGGAATAAAAAGAGGAAGCACAGATTGGGAAAACATGAGTTTGAGACTGGTTCAGTATGAGGTATCTATGGGACAATAAAGTTGAGTCATCTCATAGGCCAAATATCTGAAAAGGGAGGTAGATTTGAGATTTGTCAGCAAATGGCTGTGGCTAATACCACAGGAGTAGATGAAACTGCCAAGGGAGAGAATATAGAGTGAAGAGAAGAGAGCTAAGGGCAGAACTTTGAGGAAGGTTAAAATGAGGAAGAGCATCCAGAAAAGGGATGGAGAAGGAACAGTTAGAAAACTAGAAGGAGAAAGAGGAAGAACTAGGAGAGAACCAGACATCACTGAAGCCAAGGGAGGAGAAAGTTTCAAGAAGAAAACGGTGACAAATATCACTGAGCTGACAGGGAAGGGAGGGTTACTGAAACAGTGCTCCATACCAGTAGCCTCTACTTCCTCTTAGCTTCTGCCCTTCAAGAATCCTTTAATTTCTAAACCCATTGGAAGGGCAGAGGCCAGGAGGAAGTGGAGGCTGCAGGTATGCAGCATTGTTCCCAGAGACTGAGAAGGGAAATTGAGAGATAGGATGGTACCTAGACAGAAATGCACTTCCAAATGAAAACATTCTCTGGGATGCAAAAGACTTAAGCAGTTTTAAAGGATGATGGAAAAGAATGGTAGAAAAGGAGAGTTTGAAGATAATTGATGAAGCAAAGTTGCAGAGGAGGCAAGAAGAAATCATGGCTGGGCCACACAAATGGGAGAAGCCCTACCCCTGGGTGATGGTACTGTTAAGTTTGGGGAAGGAGAGAAAAGAAGGGGCAACCTTTGTTTTCTCAATTATTCAATGAGGCAGTTGGAAAGGGATAGAGAGTAGTTCAAACACAAGTAGAGCAAATTTTTAGAGGACCCAATTGTTACTGGAAACTATGAACTTCTAGTAGTGTCAGTTTTATACTGTTTTGATATTCTTTCCAGTAGTGTATAGGCCCCAGATACAAGGGAGGAGCCTCAGCTTTCATAGCAGTTCATTAACTTGGCCACCTGCTAGCCCAATGTCCAAAACACCAGAATATTTCTCTGGTTAATTACGTAGGATACCAGGTGATCACCAGAGATCATAGCCTAGAATTATCCTTTATCCAGCTCCTGTCACAAGGCCAGATGAGGGAATTGTAACTTAAAAATATTGTCTAAGAGATCACTATCAACCACTTTGCATAAATTAGGTTTCCAGAATACCAAATACCTAACTCTATTTACTCTTCCTAAAGAATTGCATTTTCTAAATTGCATTTTAATACTGTCCCTTTTCATTTCTTAAAGGTCAGAAGAAGGATTGGAAATGTAAATAATGCTTTATAATTTTCACATTTTTTGTTGTTGAAGATATTGATTATTGTGTTGTTCAATGCCCCTTGTATAAAGTCCGTTGTTAACAATTCTTTTTAGACTTTAAATATGATGAAATCATTTCTCTTTTGAAGAACTGACATGTTTCATCTTAAATGGTAATGAGAGTATTGCCTTTTCCCTTTCTCTCTTTGCCTACCAGGAAGCTCAAACCTAAATTTGATGCTCAAGCACAGAAAATGTTTAGTTTATATGTGTGCATATTAGCGTCTTCCACCTTACCTCAACAGCATTATTTTTTACTTTCTATAATTGCAGAACCCCTCAACTCCATTTTAAGAGGAATGAGGATATTAATACACACATGTATAAGTGAAAGTGACTCTAATGTAGATACAGATCCCTACTGAAGTTTCTGTATGTTATGAAACAGACAGTAATAGAGGCTGAGAGGTTTTCTTAAATGTAGAAGGTTGGGAGGTTTTGTTACACTCATAGTTGAATATGTGAAAGATGGAAGAAAAATTTCTTGCATATTTAGTGTGACAGAAGAGTCTTTGAGCGTTGATCATGGACCAGAGGAGAATCATACTCCTTCAACTTAGTGAAAAAGGCCTTCCTCTGGCTCACGGATTCTCTGCTTACTGTTGTCTTTTCCTTTCTTCGGTGCATTCTGGGTCTGCTCGGTGGCCGTGCTGGGGTATGTTGCCCCAGTTTGGCAGGGTGTGTACTGTGGGTGAAACATGCTCTGTCTTTTCCGAGGTCAGCGCTGAGTAGGGCTGCTGTGCCTCTGTGAATTTTCAACAGCCTCCTTTCCTGTTCTCCCCTCTTCTTATTCTTAGGAAAAGATAAATCCGTTTGTAAGGTGACTGTTCGGTGACAAATGGATAGGCAGCCTGCTTTCTACCACTTCCTAACTTCTTCTGGTGTTCTCATCATGTGCCTGCCAGACCATAATTCCTTGGGAAACTGAGCTCGATGTAGGATGCACCATCCAGAAGACCCTATGTCTCTTGCACCTGTTAGGGAGGATGGTCATTTAATCACAGTGTAGAGGGAGGCCCTACACATTAGTATATGTGAGGCATGAACTACCCTTTGTTTTTGGTTAGCTATGGTAGATTTGAAACCGTGAAAAGGCAAATTTCATTTTTTCTTCTGTGTTGGTACGTGCCAAAGGAAAGCTTAGTATGTAATATCCTTGATCTGTCATTTTGAAAGTAAAATTTTACTTGAAGTGACTTCTTAAAAATAAAAAACAATATTGAGTGAATGATTACTTTTTGAAGTGCTCATATTCTCCTTTGCAAAAGATTATTTTTAGGCTCTCCTAGGTGCAGAGGAATGCACTAGAGCAGTGCTTCTCAAACGTTAGTGTGCATACAGATCACCTGGAAACTCGATAAATTGCAGATTCTGATTCAGTAGTCCTGGGATGGACCTGAGAGTCTGCATTTCTACTAGGCTTTCAGGTGGCATTGATACTGCTGGTCTATGTACCACAATCTGGGTAGAACCTCTGAAAGCCCCTTCTGATAATATATACATTTTATGATAGTGCACTGTGATGGTTTATGAATTATTTCCTTCAGAGTCATTTATACATGTCTCAAGGCAATACTCTATGCTCCTGAAATAGGCAAAAAATGGCTTTTAAAATGTACATATTTAGAAAATGATACTAAAGATATTTATCTATTCATTTCTTACATTCAGTGATTTTTAAAACTATGCCTTAACTAGCCTGAATAACTGCTGAATGTAGCATTGTAGTTAATCAAATTTCTGGTTACATGTATCCCTTCTCTTACTAGAATATTCTGCCCCAATAGAATATATCCCCTGATGGAAGGTAAATTTTTGGAGTGTGGGTTCTTTGTTTTGTCGAGTTCACTGATCTATCTCCAGCAATTAGAACAGTGCCTTGCACATAGCCGACACTCAATAAATATTTGTTTAATTGAATTAAGTGAGGAGGGTTGTTTCAGTCCCTTTTTCTGCCTTAGTAAGAGGTTTGATGATTTAAGAGCTTGCAGGGCTTCACATCAGTTCTCATTGCCTAGCCCTATCAGTGTAAATGAAACAAGATAGTAGACTAATTTTTCAGTTTCCAAGGACCAACAACCTTGAAAGTGTTTGCTTGTTACTAAATTCGTCATAAATAATTTTTCTTTTTGTTCGCTTCTTTCTTAATAACAGTGGAATAAAGCAAAGAACATAACCAATTAATTGCATGTTTCTTGGGTAAACTCTTCTTCATTAATATCCCTCTTTGCCTTTCACCTTTCTAATTATTAAGGAAGATCACTACATTTACTGTCAATTAAAACTCTCAAGTTGTTATATTTTTCTCATTTTCTTCCTTTTTATGAACACTCGTGTCCAGTACTAATATTCCCTGTAGCACCCACATGCAGTAGGAAGCGTACTGAGTGAGAGGAACAGGGTTTGGTCTCACTTCCTCCATCGGCTACCCGTATGAATTTGGACAAGTCAACAAACCACTTTAATTCTGCATTCTCATCTGTAAAAGGTCAGGCATGCCTTTTTTCTAGGCCTCCTATGAGGTTCATAGGAACTGTTGTGGAAGTGCTTTTGAAACTGTAAAGTTTCATATAAATATAGCTAGTTGCGTTATATTATACCATAGCTTATATTATTATTTTCTCCCTTTAATTATTAATAACTGCCTCCTGGCTTCTGCTTTTCCCCCAAAGTTACAAGCAATCACTTCTATTTAGCATTTATTTAGAATGATAGAGTTTTCATTGAAGGAAACATTTATCTAAGTCCCTGATATGAAGAGAAAAATTAGATGACTTACCTGAGGTTGCATACAGAGAAAAGACTTTCACTGCAGCCCAGCTTTTGCTCTAAGCCCTGAAGCATCTCCAAATCATTTACCTTCATATATTCTGCCTACTCTCTAATTTTCTTCCATCCTTAATCTTTCTCTTTTGCCTTGAAGGGCAAGTGTCAGCTTTATATCAATAAGCCAGCCAGTTAATTCACTTATTCAACAAATAAAGATCCTACTAACCATCCGGCGGTGTGCTAGGCATCAGGTATCAAAAATGAATCCAGATTGCAGATGTTAAGTTTGGCAACGTAGGGAAACATCCATAATAAATTATCAGCTATTTTATTGTAAAAAAAGATACATATGAATATATGTTCATATTGTTATACAGTAAAATAATATTGTCTATGTGTCCAAACTTTATGGATATTCTGTAGCTCCTGCCGTTGCTTATGGTCCAGAAGGAGAGATAGAGAAATAATTATTGCCACATCAATGGGGTATGGATGAGAAGGGGATGAGGAGGGGGTGTGGAGTTGTGGAAGAGTTGATTTGAAAATTAGACCCAGGTGTCAGAGTGCTGAGACTATCAGAGTTTGAATTTGTCTTCCACCTGTTAATTTAGTCAAAATAGAGTGGACCCTCTTTTGCAAATTTGTACCGAGAATGATGAATAGGAGCTTATTTTGAACTTTTCCTGCCCACTCATTTTTCTGGTCCTTTTCCCCTCCTTTAGGCGTTTGTGCTAGAAAGTGATACCTTTGCAGGGAAGCCACCTTCTTTGTTTGTCTGGCAATGTGTCATTAATCATACAGTCCATTTACATTTTCTTAGCAATATAAATATTTGATTGTAAGAAGAATGCATTGCAATGTTTTGCAGCTAGAGATGTGGACATGTGGGCTGCCTCTCAGTGAACCAAAAGGCATATTACAAGCTGGTTTCTCAGCTGTGAAATGCCACTACTTAGGTCATATGCCTCAGTTAAAAAAACTGCCAGGAGTAATGCCTTCTTCTTGGCGGAGAGGCGTGCCACCTGTCACCCAAAGCTGCCGTCCCCTCTGGCATCATGCACGGATTAACTTTGATTCACTTCAGCATATGGGGAGGTTGTGTTCTCTGCCTTTTGCAGCATATTTCTCCGTGGTATTTATCTAAGGTAGAATTCACTCTGTAACTCATTGGATTGAGGATTATCGCCCGTCCATATAGGGGCCAAATCTTAATCTAGAAGAATAGTTGTAACCTTTGGGAATAGCACTTGATGAAAAATGTGAATTGTCTTACATGTGAAAGATGGCATATGCCAGGCATATTTCCATATGACACCTAGGTCTGAAGCCACCCTTGTTGACATGACAAGATCATACCTTATGTCACTCCTTAATAATTCAAGGATTCCCAGAAATTGGCCTTAGAGAACACACATTCTGGATCCACTAGAGATATTGTCCCATAATTCTTAAGGCAAACAAAGCAAGAAACATAATTCATATCTTCACAAGCAGGTAAAACACTTTTTACAGCATTTACCTTATTTTAGATTTCCTCCATACCTCTCTGTAAGGTCTTACAGGGTGTCAAGCACCAAGTAAGTACTTGATTAATACATGTTGAATGAAAAACCAAATGGTGGTCTGTTACAAGGTAATCTAATTGGCATTTGGGCTGGCCATGATATTGGAAACCTTTGGCTTCCTATTTCTCTAAGAAGGATATATTGAAAAACCAACAATGCCTTACTTTTATGAAGAGATACAGGTTCCTTCTGCCATAATAGTGCCACCTTGACACAAGTGTCATACTTAATAGTTTACAACATGTTTTCTCTTGCATTTTTGAGTGGTTCAAGAAAAATCTATATTAAAATGCATATCTTCCAAAAAATTTTCAAATATAATTCCTATTTTTGGGCATCTCTTTTTTTTTCCTGGGTTGAATTGTATCCCCCTCAAAAGTCTTGAATCTTAATACCCAGTACCTCAGGATGTGACCTTAATTGGAGATCAGGTCTTTGCAGAGATAATCAAGTTGAAATGAAATCATTAGGGTGAGCCCTAATCTGATATGATAGATGTCCTTATAAAAAGAGGAAGTTTAGGGCTTCCCTGGTGGCACAGTGGTTGAGAGTCCGCCTGCCGATGCAGGGGACACGGGTTCGTGCCCCGGTCTGGGAAGATCCCACATGCCGCAGAGCGGCTGGGCCCGTGAGCCATGGCCGCTGAGCCTGCGCATCCAGAGCCTGTGCTCCGCAACGGGAGAGGCCACAACAGTGAGAGGCCCGCGTAAAGATGAAGGGAGAGTTCAGATGATATATTTACAAGTTGAGAAATGTCAAAGATTGCCAGCTAGGAGAGAGGCAAGGAACAAATTCTCCCCCATGCCCCTCAGAAGGAACCAAGCTTGTTGACATTTTAATACTGGACTTAGAATAATAGATTTCTGTTATTTAAGCCACTTAGTTCATACTTTGTTACAGCAGCCCAAAGAAACTAATACGGTTCTCCTCAGATTATCATAAACCTGGTTTAGGTTTAGGTACTTCCTGAATGAGCTGAGAAAAGTTAGTCTTTATGGTACAACTGATGCTCATCTGGTTTATAGACTGTTAGTTGTTTAACCTTTAACTTTCTCCCACCGTCTGACCCACCGCCTTCTACTCATAAATAGTGATATGACTTAGATGTCTGTTATTATTGAAAAATAATAACAATGCCTGTACCATTGATCGAGCATTTATTGTGTGCCAGGGACTGTGCTGTGACTTTATGTATATTACTTCATTTGATCCTCCTAATAATCCTATAAGTTAGGTACTGTTATTATTCAGGAAAAATTAAAAATGTTTTTTGAGTCACACAGGTGAAAAATGACAGACACAGGGTCAGAATGAGTGAGTGAGTCTCATTCCAAGTGCCTGACCACTATATAATCTGTATGATAAGGCGCTATGATACTTAACAGGCTTATGACTTTGGGACTAGATATTGTCAGCATTTGAATTCCTACTTAAATGAGTAAGGAAAATGTAAACAACCAGGGCCTAGACTGTATTAGTATGAGTCAGATGATATCTTTAGAAAAATCAGGTCCTCCAGTCATGTTGTATGCAATATACCTGTCCTACTCAACCAGGAAGACCACATATCCCAGCCCATTACTTCACAAAAGGATAAAATAAATGCACACCAGCGCTTCCTTTTTAGTCCTTTTCATGCTCTGAAATGAGTGTTATTCCACACTAAAGCTTGCCCCTGTTTGGCTGTAGGACAGGCAGAGGGAGACATTACCAGAGCGTGAAGGTGGCTACATATTGATTTATTTTATAGCATAACCTGATACTTCTTGAAAAACCTTCAAATTTGTAACTCCTGGAAATGATGATAAAAAGACATGTCTTCTTTCTGTGTGTGTCCAGAAAAATCCTGCAATTAAAAAAAACCATACCTATATTTCTAAAAACAAGGGATATTTTTCAGTGGGCAAAGGGGAAGGAAGTTTTTATTTTCTCTGGAAATTTCTAGGGCTTTAGTCCTGGGGAGTTTACTACATTTTTAAATGTAACAAATGCTCTGAACTGACTCATTCTCAAAAGCAGAGAAAGCACACACTGCCAATTGATTTTCCAGTAGAGTGTTAGTTCATTTGGAATCTACCTTCTCTTGTTTGGTCTCTAGTGTGATTATGGGCACATGTTTGTGAGATTCTTGGATTGTTGTAGGAAGAATTCTGGTGTTAGGTGGAGTTGGACTGAATGAGCCCAAAGACCTGAGAAGCTAGGATTCTATGAAGAGGGGTTCATGGAATCTACGGCTTTGTAATAGAGTAGTATGACCATCCCTTCCTGGGAGAAGTGTACCTCTTACTTTGGCTTACCGATGTGACGATCAGCCTTTTAAATTCTGAATCCTCTATTTGTAGTTAGTGTTCAAGTAGAGGCAAAACACGAAGTGTGTGTATAAGGAGGGAGATTCGTGGTTAGGAGGGAGGCCTCTGGAGTTAGACAGACCTGGCTTCTTTTCCCATCTCTGTCATATTTGAGCTTTGTGACTTGAGGCAAGTCACTTAACTACTCTAAATCTCACTCCTTCAGTCTGTAAACTGGAGATTATAATTATATTTATTTCTCATGGGATTAAACAAGGTAATGACTGGCAATAGTAAGAATTCAGTGAAATACATATGTATGTACATATAGGCTAATAAGGTGATTGTGTGATATGGCATACTCTACTTTGGTTAGCTTCTCTTGGTAATGACCTTTCCTCTCTTTGTAAATATAATACGTTTCAGAGCTAGCATAGAGTAATTTGGTAGAGGGAAAAAAGGAGGTGCCATATAATTCCCTTCCCTTAACTACTTTTCATGTGGGGCATTTTGAGTGTTTAATAAGCTCCTGGTAAAAGTATCTTTGGAAAGTGTAGCACTAAAACCTATTTTCAGTTATTACCTCAGGGTTATCAGATAAGCATTTAAGGTGGGCAGAGGGGCCAAGAGGGGAGAGCCAGTCCTACATGGGCCAGTTGCAGGACATCAAAGGTTATTTCTATTTTAAAAATTGTATTTGCTCCTAGCTATGAACACATGTATAACATGTGTTTCCTGAAGGTCCTTGATGATCATCTTTAATCATCATCACTAACGTTTCCTAAGCACACTTATATAATCTTGGTTTATAGAAAGTAAAGGCTTCTATTCTCTGCAAGGTTGAAATCTGAAATGGATGACACTAGGAAGGAAGTGGTGAGGTTCAAGTTATGTCAATAAGATCATGAGGCTGAAAGTAGATATTTGTAGTCCTGGTTGTAACTTTCTTGAGGGTAGGATCCATTTTATTGTTTTTGTGATTCTTATAGCACCTATTAAGACTCCTTGCGCATAGGTTGCAAATGTTAGTTGACATAAATTGATCTTTGAGAGGTAGGACTTGTTTCTCAGAGTTGTGAGACTGTGAGGAAGAGATATTCTTTATTTATCCTAGGAAAGAGGTTAGTGATTTGGGATTGTATTCTGTGCCCAGATGTTCCCAAACATTATATTGACTTTATTACATTCCCTTTCCTTACTATTTTTCTGGGCCATAGACTCAGCCCCTCTTCTGTTTTTATATTAAATCTTCGCTTTTTTGCTTAGGGCTGTACATTAGAATCTTCTGGGGAGCCTTAAAACCTATAGATGCCTGACTTCACCAGCAGAAGTTCTGATGGAGCCTGGAAAGCAAGTAGAGGTGTACACACACATGTGTGCAAGGCTTTCCATGGGATGAGGGTCTGGAGGTAGAAAGCAAAACGGGGAAGAGTGGGTCTGGCCCTGCAAATGCAAAGGGTGAACCTGTCCTGGTATCATCTAGTATCACCTGTCCCATTCTTCCTCACACTCTAGGCATGGGCCTTCTTGCCATCTCTGAGCACATAAAGGGTGCCTCCTCACAGAGGCCTTGGTGTTAGTTGTTTCCTCTGGCTGGTATCCACCTCAGATCTTTTAGTGACTGGCTGCTTCTTTTCATTTAGGCCTTAGTTCAAGTGACGTTTCCTCAGGAAGGCCTTCTCTAGCCAGCGTATCACCCTTCTCCTCTCACTTTCTATCCTATTGCTTCGTTTTATTTACTTTATGCCACTTAACGACTATCAGAAATTATCTCATTTATGCAATTGTTTACACATTTATTCTTAGTCTCACCGACTAACAGGACACTATTGTATTTCCAGAGCCTAGAGCAGTGCTTGGCAGCCAAAAGTCTTGCAATATATATTTTTAAATGTTGAAGGATTTATGTTTACAACAGGATTGACAAATATGTCTAGACATTGCTAATTGTAGTATCTTTTCTCCTGGGTTCAGTAGCATAGTTCTTCCAACACAGTTCTCAATCATCCACAGTTAGCTTCAATATAAAACCCTTTTTTATATCCCTAGTTTAAAAGATAATTTTTGTACACAGATTTTTTTTTTTAGTTGAGGAAATTGAGACTCAACTTGGAAGCAATGTCTACTTGTCCATTCATTCTTTCGTTCATTCCCTCAAAAATATTTATTGAGAATTTAGAATACAAGAAGCAAGATTCAGGTTTTTCCCAACATATTTCCAGTGCTTGGATCTTGTGCTATGCTTGGTTATAATATGTTTTTCAATATATGTTTGCTGAATTTAATTCAACAGGGACCTTAAAAAGATGCACAGTTACTTTCTATAAGGCTCCATATGACAAATGCAAGTAGAAAGATTACAGTGTAGATTATAGGGTGGAATTAGAGGCTGAAGAGTTTTCAGACCATCCATTCCAATGGCCTAATTTTGCAGATGAGGAAGTTGAAACTCAGAGAGGATAATAGTTTATTTTCCATGAGTGCTTGCAGGATGAATAAAGGACTAGCAGACTGAGTCCTGCTCAAGGTCAAGTGATTCCTTTGTGGTGCAGCAGGTATCAGAACTCCCTTGTCAGTCCAGGGATCTTTCTCTCCACCAGTGAACCCCAAATATGAGTTCTTAGAACCATCTGAGGTTCTAAACTTGCTGGGGATGGTGTCCTGGGACTTGAATTTTTACCATCCTTCTACCCCATGTAATTCTGTTGTACAGTCAGATTTGGGGTCTACTGTATAAACCATACTATTAATACATGAATTTGCCTCACCTATACCTGCAGAGATGAAGAGGTTACACTTAATGTATGGAGAGCTTTTATAGAATATTTACAGAACTTAAAAAAAAAATCTAAGTTCTGCTTAGCTGCACCGTATCAGTCTTTGAGCTAAATCTCAATAAACTCAAGACTTGCTTCTGACATTTAATTAAATTCGACAGTTATTGAGTGTGAGGGATAGAAAAATGAGTAAAACATGCTTCTTAATAGAGTCTTTAAATCCTGCTTAAATAGAGAGAAATAAGTCAAAGATTCCTTGTATTATCTGAATTTTAGATAATCATGATTTGTCTGGCTTCTAGCAACATGTCTTGTACCTTGTAAGGTATACAGGGGTGCTTAATTTGTTCTGATATACTGTTAGATGAAAGTATCAGCTTTTTACTTACTCAAACTATTGTGGAATTATCCACCAGTTTATAAGTACTCGAAGTATTCTTTTATTATTTATATCGTATGGTTGATTGGAGGAGGAATGGGAAAGAAACACCATATTTTGTTCCTCCCATATTTTCAGATTGAACAGTAATGTCATAGATTTAATTATATTATTGATATAACAATTACATAACAGAAGTAATTTTTCTATGGAGGTAAAACCTTCATAGCACACGTTGCTTTTTCCTAACCAGTTTTCACTTTCTATGCCTTATATTTTAAAATATCCTATCCATAGCAGTTCCCTATATGATCTCCACAGAAGGTTGGGCCTGACATGTTTTATTTCAGGAGACATAAAAATTCATTTCTCACATTTATGGAAAAGAACAGAAGAGAAAGACTGTAGAGATAGTCATTAGACTTAAAGAGGCATTGGGAAATTCAATGTACACTGGGGTGCAATATATGTTTTTATATTTGCTTTTTAGTGGTCTACCAGAAATGTTTCATAGCAAGAGCAGGACGAGGATTCAACTTCCGGAACAGTGGATATATATATATTTTTTTTTTCCCTAGAGGCTTACTGGGACTCGGCAGTTGTAGGAGAGGGATGTCTGGGCCACTATGAGTGTCACCAACATTCCTCTCCATTATCTTCTGTGGCAGGGAAGATGTATGTGTAGGTGTGGAAGGCAAGTGACAGGCAGGGGTGATTGTGGTGTGTGGGTGAATGGGGAGAGCTGAGCCCTGGCTAAATGAAGAGATAGGAATGAGGAGGAACAGACTTGTCTTGGGTCTGGGCTAAGCTTCCAATACAATCAGGGACCTACCTGTCTTGATTATGATGTATTTCTGAAGACCAGTACAGTGCCTGGCACACATCAACTATAATTAAAAACATGTTAAGGGACTTCCCTGGCGGTCCAATGGTTAAGACTCCATGCTCCCAATGCAGGGGGCTTGGGTTCAAACCCTGGTCAGGGAACTAAGATCCCACATGCCACGCGGTGTGGCCAAAAAAAAGAAAAAGAAAAAACTTAAAAAAAAACACAATGCAGTAAATGAATGTTTATATGAATAACTGTTTGCACAATTATGCCAACTATTTTGAAGAAATTGAGATTTAATAGAGAGGATTAGTGATGTTCAGATTAATTTCTTGGTTCTAGCGTAATACCTTGCATGTAGTTGGCACATAAGGAAGTTTGTGTCAAGACTCTAGCATTGTCTATGCTCAACATCATTAATCGTTAGAGAAATACAAGTCAAAACTACAATGAGATATCATCTCACACCGTTCAGAATGGCCATCATCAAAAAATCTACAAACAATAAAGGCTGGAGAGGGTGTGGAGAAAAGGCAACCCTCTTGCACTGTTGGTGGGAATGTAAATTGATACAGCCACTATGGAGAACAGTATGGAGGTTCCTTAAAAAACTACAAATAGAACTACCATACGACCCAGCAATCCCACTACTGGGCATATACCCTGAGAAAACCATAATTCAAAAAGAGTCATGTACCAAAATGTTCATTGCAGCTCTATTTACAATAGCCAGGACATGGAAGCAACCTAAGTGTCCATCATCGGATGAATGGGTAAAGAAGATGTGGCACATGTGTACAATGGAATATTACTCACCCATAAAAAGAAACGAAATTGAGATATTTGTAGTGAGGTGGATGGACCTAGAGTCTGTCATACAGAGTGAAGCAAGTCAGAAAGAGAAAAACAAATACCGTATGCTAACACATATATATGGAATCTAAGAGAAGAAAAAAAAAGGGTCATGAAGAACCTAGGGGTAAGATGGGAATAAAGACACAGACCTACTAGAGAATGGACTTGAGGACACGGGGAGGGGGAAGGGTAAGCTGGGACAAAGTGATAGAGTGGTAGTGTATATATGGACATATATACACTACCAAATGTAAAATAGATAGTGGGAAGAAGCTGCATAGCATAGGGAGATCAGCTCGGTGCTTTGTGACCACCTAGAGGGGTGGGACAGGGAGGGTGGGAGGGAGGGAGACGTAAGAGGGAGGAGATATGGGGATATATGTATATGTATAACTGATTCACTTTGTTATAAAGCAGAAGCTAACACACCATTGTAAAGCAATTATACTCCAATAAAGGTGTTAAAAAAAAGAGACTCTAGCATTGAGATAAGAATTACAGATTTTAATATTTTAAATACATTAGAAAGGACTGAGAACATGATTTTTAAAATCTTTCAGAAAGCATGTTTCTGTTTTCATTTTTTAGAATAATTTTTCCTGAGAAAGAGAACTCATTCCATTCAAAACTGAAGTTACTCCAAAGTTATGGTTCCCAGTTCCTAACATATTAACTTGCTTATTTCTTCTTTTGTAAACACCAAATTTTGGATTGAAACTCTAAGCACAAATCTAATATGACTATGATGAAGTGGTGTGTGTTTGTGTTCATGGGTAGGTGTGCTTATTTTTTGAGCACATGTAGGCAGCATGTAGAGCAATAAATGATTTCCCTCGGTAGCTGTAAAGATGCATAATCTTTTGTTTTGCATTTGTAAATAAAATGAAATAAAAATGATTGCCAATAAAAAAGGGGAACACAACTGTATGAAATAACTTGGAGAAATGGAAACAGGATTGCCAGTGGTAAAAGAAATGTCTGTTTCCTCTATTTAGTGAATTTTAATGATTTTTATTTATATACAATCTCATTAAATAAAAAGGCAAAACAATTGACTTTAGTCAATCACTAAATTAATTTGAAGGGAAGCAGTTAGAGACTAATCAGTGAGAAAAACCTTCCAACTGATTCATTAGTTATTAACATATCTACTGTGTATATAAATTCAGTCTCACTCAATATCATACAAAGAATGCTTTCAAATAATGTACTGTCATAATTTTTCCCCTTTTCTCCCTAAACCTGCTGCGTGTGTGTAACCACCGTCAGATTAGAAATCCTATTTCTTGTCTCTGTGACATAATGGAAAAGTTAATATTGTCTGGAATATTGTATCTTTCTATAAAATTAGTTAGTTTTTAAATCTGTTTTAAAAAAACCAACTGCATAGCAGCAGCGACCACAAACTCTAATGTCTACAGAGGACAAGGGGGTGGGGATAAAGGGTGAGGCTCAGTATGTGGGAACCTGAGGGATCAGGAGAGCGGGAGTTACGTCACCTCCAGCCAACTGCAGCTGAAGGAGAATGTGGGCTGGCTGTTGCCAGATCTCTTATTTCAAGAAAAGCTATAAATTGGAATTTCTATGTGAAGTGTCTCTGTCTTTAAATTTCAGCAGCTAATTAATTTTTTAAAACATCATGTAGACCAAGCAAAGCCTAAGTATGTCCTGGCAGCCTGTCTGTGGCCACTGCTTTAGATGAGCAGCTGTTGTCCGACCAGCACCGCCCCTAGGCCTGGATTCTCCTAGTTCTAAGTAAGAACTAAATGTGGGGTCCTGGGCAAGTCACTCTCATTTTTAAAATTATGGAATTTGGGCCAAACAATGTGTTATTTAGTATCTTTTCAAGTTTCACAACATCTATGATTTTATAAGGCACAAGAACTGATCTTCACATTCATCACCATTCTTATTTTCACTGTGACTTATGTGATTTCCCCAAATATTTAAAATCTGCCTTCTGTTGGCCTCTCTGAGAGTTGTTTATGAACATTTGTTGAAACTGACCAGAGAAAATACTGTCAACTTGTCTCTCTGAGACTAAGCACATTGTTAGCAGAGTTGCGGAACTTGGCTATCTCCTGCTGTAGTAAACATACTAATAAGTTCTCACCAGAACTGCGAACAGATGCAGTTCTTGAAAACACAGTGTCCTTGTCACATATACTTGTCTGTTTCTCTTAGTAAGGCAAGAGTTGCTTGTGCTACCCTAGGAGATACTCTCCTTTTTGTCATAACTGGATCATAGCTCAGGAATCCAGTCGAAACATCACTGTAACCAGTATCTTTTAATACACAGATCCAAGCCCTAAGGGTATATACACAATAACATAAAATGACAAGTTTTCCCCCTCTTTTCATTTCTGTCACATAATTTTTTTTATTCTATCACATAATTCCTTGGGGCCAAAAATAAGACTAGTACATTGCCTTTGTAGTCACTTTTGAATGTGAAAGTTTAGGTGGTTTAAATATTATATAATAAATGTATCCACACAACATCTTATGTGGTAAATTGGGAACCATCCCCAGTGTAGTGGAACAACTTAGGCACGACACTTAAGCACCTCTGTCTTTGCTGATATCTAGCTGCATGACCTTGAAAGTTGCATACCTTTCTGAATTTCTATTTTTCATCTATAAAAATGTTGTTTAAAAAATCCCTATCTCATAGAGTTGTGAAGATCACATGGGAAGCAATTAGATGTGAAAGTGCTTTGCAAAACATAAAGCGCTGTATGTCAATGAGATAACATGCTAATCAACCACTTACCTCATTCCAACATGAGGAATGGAAGTACGAATTGAATAAAGCAGCTTGTATATTGCATGCTGCAGCTGTAATTCTTTGGGATTTGGAATTGGCCTCAAATTCTCTCCTATCATTCCTGCTTCCCTCCATTTAAAACCATCTCTCATATCTCAACTGTTTAATTAATTTGTCACTGGATATATGGAATCAAACTTGGAATCTCAGAGAAGAAAGATTTTGTCTGTTCCTTGAGGGACTTTAAAAATATTCCATTGGATTTATTCTTTAAAAAGAGTTGTGTCCAATCTCCACTTTTTTCCCTTCTCTCTGGACTTCTTTCAGTTTTTCTACATTAGTGTTAGAATTGAGGACCTTGGGTGATTGTAATGTCATATACACAATTATGCAGAGAAAACACTACTATCTTCTTTTCACATAATCTTACATAATAAACAGTTTTCTAAATTTCTACCTCGTCCCAATATCTGCAATTTAAAATGGTGCCATGATATTTGAGAACTGGATGATTGATACTAAAATTCCCTTAATTTTAAGCATTCAGGATATTTCTGGTCTGTTTTGTTTTTGTTTTTCCTCAAACACATCCAGTAGTGTGGTGCTCTCTAGAAAACCCTCAAAAAGCCCTGATTTGCAGCATTTGCTGATTTCCATAGTGTACATTCCCCCACTATATTTGATGTCAAGGTAATGAGTTTATGTCACTCAACTTGGAGTTGGGAAGAGATGCCCAAATGGATCCCATGAGCCAGTATGAGCAGCTCCAGCCCATAACTACACAGTGTTATGATGAACATATTAATAAACATGGAAAAGAAGAAGCTCTAAGTAGTATTTTATCATTGACTTCCTATTATTGATAAACTATACTTAATGTTTATATAGTATTTTATGCAGTGAATACTAAATATATTCATTATGTGCATATCTATATAATTCCATATTTTTATAAAAAGAATAAAGTAAATAGATTATTAGATTTCAAGATTAACTTCATTTGATTTTTCTTTAGTTACAAAAATTATTTATACTCACCAGTCTCAATCTTTTTCTAATTTAACTTATTATACCTTTAAAATATTTCAAAGCTTACCTCAGTCATATTCTGTCATCCATTTCCTCATGATGTGGTTCTTACTTCATCTCATAGTGTACATCATTGAGAGAATTTTGCAAAAAAGTTATTTTGGTATTACAGTTTCTGAGATGTCACGTATCAGAGAGTCGCCCAAACCTTTGAATGTTGCTTTGTTGTCCTTTGGTAGACACAGTTACAGGAGAAAAATCTATGGAAATCCCAATTTGATTTCTTTTGAAGGTGAGTTGTTTTTTTTTTTCAGCCTAGTGTTTTTGACCTTTGTGGCAATGATAAAACTTACCAGTATGTATCTAGATTGTCGAAGTTCCCCCATCCCATTTTGTAAATCCTCTCAGTTTCCAAATCTCCCACTAGTTCTGGTTTTTGTTCTCTCATTGTTTGTGATAATTTCTGCTGCCCCGTTGTCTTCTTTGCTGGCAGGCATTGCTAGTCTATGTCTTGTTTTGCAAATATCTTTTAACTTTTGTCTTTTATTTTTCATCATTCAAAATTTATTTTTGTTCCATATTTAAGTTTGTTCACTGTATTATCAGTTTAGTTTTCTACCATGCCTGTTCGGTATTTTTATTCCAATGTGATTGTTTTCTTTTTCTTTTTCTTTTTTTTATTGGAGTACAATTGCTTTACAATGTTGTGTTAGTTTCTGCTGTACAGTGAAGTGAATCAGCTATATGTATATGTATATCCCCTCCCTCTTGGCCCTCCCTCCCACCCTCCCCTTCCCATCCATCTAGGTCATCACAGAGCACTGAGCTGAGCTTCCTGTGCTTTATAGCATTTTCCTGCTATCTATTTTATGCATGGTAGTGTATATATGTCAATCCTAATCTCCCAGTTTGTCCCACCCTCCCCTTCCCCCCCCGAGTCCACATGTCCGTTCTCTACATCTACGTCTCTATTCCCACCCTGCAAATAGGTTCACCTGTACCATTTTTGTAGATTCCACATATATGCGTTAATATATGATATTTGTTTTCAGTGTGATTTTTTTTCATCTGTTACTCTATGTTTTATTTGGCTATAATCTGTTCTTATCCTTTTCCCTTACCTCAGTCAATTCTTGTTTAATTGGAATGATATCCTTTTAAAAACCTTATTTTTAAACATCAAGTAGATATTTTCTAAAACCACTTTACATTTACTCAAAAAACTATTTTTGAGGCTCCTTACCCCCTGTCATGCCTTTAGAGAATTGTTCCTTTTCTTCCTGTACCGCAAATTTTCTTTCATGGACCCATGTTGCCTATTTTTCCCATTGTCCATCGTTGAGTGAGGCAAAGTCTGACCAGAGATGATAGGTCAAGGCAACCAATAGGCAGGACTTTCCTTAGAGCCGCCATTGTCTGCTCCTCTGCCAGCAACCTCCATGTGCAGACCTAGGATTGGTGGACAGGCTGACTTCAGAGCACTAGGCGTACTTCTACTACAAAGTGTCAACAGAGCAGGCATTCAACAAATGATAGTTTCTCCTCCTAGCTATGAAAGGAGTGGCCAGAATTCAAATGGAAGGGAAAGTTCCTTGAAGTGTATGAGCAGAGCTTGGATTGCTACTTATGCTGTTTCCTAATTCAGTCCTATCAATCTGAGAGTTTGTAGAAATGTTGACTAGATTCTAGAAGTTCATTTTATTTGTGTTAACCGGTTTCCAGACTTACTGAGAACATTTTTTTCCTTCAATTTGGACATTTTCTTGGACTTTTCATGGGGATTTGGGAAGGGAGCTTTCTGTTACTTTTATTTCCAGATCTATGTAACCCCTGTACTCAGTTTCTACTTAGAAAAAAAAAATCATTGATTGTTTCTTGTTTTGCTTCCTACCTCATATTTTACTTATGCAGCTCCACATACATGATGAAGCCAGATGATTTTTCAGGGCTATATTTTAGACTTTTATTTTAGCGCAGGCTAAATGATACATCATACCATGTATCAACAGTATGGACCCTTATGTATTTCTTATGTTGCATACTTAGGTCAAGGACAGTCACACATACTACACTGGAATCACTGCAAAGCCTGTATTAAAAGGATAGGAGTAAATGACATTTAAATAAATCGCATACTCAAGTATAGTCAATCTATTATCTGTGCCAATTAAGAGGTACAATGAACAGAAATATAAAGCAATCCAGAAATCATTTATGCATTATTTTGAATTCATATGCATTACAACTTTTCCCTGTTTCATATTTGCATAATTACAATTTTACCTAAACTTATATACAAATTAGCTTGGATTCTCTGAGAACATACCAATTGCCTATATTAGCATGCTGGTTCATAACCAGAAAGAAAAAAACAACCCAGGATATAAAATTCAAAGCAGATAATTCTCATAATGGATAATCTGCAAATAGTTCAGAATTGGCAAGTCTTCCCCAGGAATCTGTAAGAGTTCCTGGAATGATGTACGTGTGTGCATAAGTGTTTGTGTATGTGTTTTTCTGTACTGAAGGTGTAATTAATATTAGAAATACTTTTATTAATTCTAATTGTGCTATATATGTTTCTGTAGCATCAAATTGAACATTAGAGTTGTTACATGGTTTTCATCTAAATTCATTAAGTTTGTTTTTATAGACTACTTCAATCTAATTTAAAATACTTAAATTAATAAACAGATTAAACAATATAAGATTTAACACTAAACTCTGCAATTCTGTACCAATGTTCTATCCATGCTTTCTCTATTTTCAGAAAATATTCAAACATATGACAACATTTGAATCATTTTTTACTAAAACGTGTTTTTCCTGATTCTTACTGTATAATACCTGTCTGACTTCCTTGATCCACTAATTTTAAATTTCTCACAAAAACAAAAAAAGGAGGGGTCAAATCATAATACCTTTGAATCTCCAAATAACTCTTTTTAGACTCTGTGATGTGATAAATGATGTCAGTGCATTCAATTTTTCTATGTTTTTTTTTTTTTTCCTCCTCCTCCTGAGGTTAAAATTAAAATCTGTTTCCAAGGTAGGGAGAGAAGACCCAATGTGGCATGTTGTGAAGAAAGTCTATTTGGAGTTAAAATTCAGGCCATAGCTAATCTGAAAAGTGGATAATCAGATAATTGCAAATGATCTGTCTTGAAAAACATAATTGCTGTGAACCCATGGTATAGCCTACCCAGTTGAGAGTATATCAAAAGAGGAAAATCTGTATCATGGATCAGAAAGTATTGTGAAGTAGTAAAGGCAAATAATTGGCTTGAATTCTTGAGATTCTACTTTGTGGTTATAATTACTTACCTGCACAAAATATGATTTTACCCAGTAGCATCTCCTTATTAAAGAAGTAAATGTTACTTCTTTAACCCAGCAATCCTTGAACATCAGCTGATAATTTATGTTTTTTAAAAACATATTTTGAAAATCTAGGCTATGCTTTCTTTTAAAATTTTATTATTAAATTTTTGTTTCATGTTGGCTCTTTGGAATTTCTCTGCTTCTTGACCTATGTGTTTCTTAGGAGGCTTCTAAATTCCTAACAGTTTTTGAACTATTGAACTCATATTCTTTCTGTATCAGTGGGGTCCCAAACCTCAAAATGACATGTGGAATTCTGAAACACAGAGATTATCACACTTCTTTATAGACCTACTGAAGGAGAATATCCAGAAGTGGAGTCCCAAATTATATTGTTTTTCAAACTTTCTTGGTGAATATTATCACTGTTTATGTTTGGGAACCCTTGATCTTATACAACTCTTGGGGAACTTGTATCTTAACTTACTGGTTATTTTTGGACATTTAATTAAATTTCCTTTGCCAGATTGTAAGCTTCTGAACAACAATGCTCACATTATATTACATTAATGCTGAGGTTTTAAAAAAATCTTCTAAAATAACTTTTGCATGTTAAACATTAAAAACATTTTTATTACTGAGTGATTCTAGATTCCTATTAGGAATATGAGAGTGTTTTTTAAATATACAGATAAGATTCTAACATATTAAAATATTTCCTATTCCCTTTATAACTTTTAACAAAAATTATTCAGATTCCCTGAGGGCCAGTTTCCAGCCTCATCCACTGGGCTTCCTTGTAATCAGTGTCCAATCTATAGAATTACCTTGGTAAAGTCCATGAGTTAAATAAATTTCTTTCTACCCTTAGCTGTGTTTAAATAGCAACTATGATTCCAAATTGAATTTAAAATGTGGACTCAACATTTTCATATGATGAAAGGTTTTTAATGTTGTTTTATGAAAGTATGGAAACTCCTGGGAAGCCAATGAAGCAATCTACACTGAGGTTTAGTATGCTTTTATTGGTATCATCATCACCATCACCATTACTTCCCCTCCCACCATTGTTTACTATATGCTGAATGCTATGCAAGGTGCTTTAAATATATGAGCTCATTTACTCTTTATAACAACCCTACTAGGGAGGAAGAAACTGAGGACTAGAGAGTTTATATAGTTTGCCCAAGGTCGTGCAGCTATAAAGTAGGGGAGCTGGAATTTGAAACATAATCTCCAAAGCTCATCTTTTTTTTTTTTTTTTTTAAAGAAGATGTTGGGGGTAGGAGTTTATTAATTTATTTATATTTATTTTTGCTGTGTTGGGTCTTCGTTTCTGTGTGAGGGCTTTCTCTAGTTGTGGCAAGCGGGGGCCACTCTTCATCGCGGTGCGCGGGCCTCTCACTTTCGTGGCCTCTCTTGTTGCGGAGCACAGGCTCCAGACGCGCAAGCTCAGTAGTTGTGGCTCAGGGGCCTAGTTGCTCCGCGGCATGTGGGATCCTCCCAGACCAGGGCTCGAACCCATGTCCCCTGCATTAGCAGGCAGATTCTCAACCACTGCGCCACCAGGGAAGCCCTCCAAAGCTCATCTTTATCTGCTATGTTTTTCTGTCATAATAAACACCCCCCAAACCTAATAAAAGTGTTTATTTGCTATGATCCCTTGTCTGTGTTTGGCCTCAGGGAAACCAAAATAAATAGGACCTGATCACTACCCTTGAGGAGCTTATAATCTCAGAGAAGGCCCTCAAAACACTTCTCCGTCTTTCCTCCAGTGCTCTTAAAGTTATTTTTTTCTTTAACGAGTTTATTCCTTAATTGTCACCTGGACCAATTTTTAAGGTCAATTAAAATATCCTAGAAAGCTCTCATAAAGCTTAAAGCATAAAAATATAAGTGAGAGAATACATTAGGGAGAGAATGGGCACATTTTGAGCCACTTAATACACGTGATTTCAATGAACACTTATAGCAATCTTGTGGTATGTATTTTATGTAAGGTTTATTAAGGGAAAAAGTGAGACTTACAGAGGTTAAAAGATATGGTGAAGGCCACTAACTTGTAAGTAGAAGTGCCAAGATTTTAATCTTGTCTGGCATCCAAAGCATTTTTGCATTTCCTTTGGAATCATGCCCTCTCTGTCTCCCATGTGGTTTAGGTGCCTGATTTCTAGTCTGGCAACTACAGAAAAAGGAGCGTTCCCCAGGGGATATGAGATTTATAAAGCAGTAGCAAGTTTTGCTATCATACCAGGTAAATTACTAGAATGTATGTTAAAATACTTTTTTTTTTTTTTTTGCGGTACGCGGGCCTCTCCCTGTTGTGGCCTCTGCCGTTGCGGAGCACAGGCTCCAGACGCGCAGGATCAGCGGCCATGGCTCACGGACCCAGCCGCTCCGCAGCATGTGGGATCTTCCCGGACCGGGGCACAAACCCGTGTCCCCTGCATTGGCTGGCGGACTCTCAACCACTGCGCCACCAGGGAAGCCCTAAAATACTTTTAAGATGTAAAAGTAAGAGGTACCAAACCAGACTTAAGCTTTGTTCTGACATCCCTCCCATAAGAAATGCTGCTAAACCTATTTGTCAATGCTTGGCAGCAGAATCCTGACCTTATTAGTCATCCACGAATCCACTTGGTTCAAATGCCTCTGTAAATGGTTATCAGGAAAGATATTAGCCTGAGACCTTATAACATAAATATTAGTTGAAAATGGCTAAACTTACACCATATAATGAAAACTATCAACACTTAAGCGAAGCGTAATTGTATGCAGCAATTAAAAGTTCTATAAGGCAAGGTTTGATATAAGTGTCTAATTTAATTCACTAAGGAACTATTGAAATATTTAGCTTTATGGGGCTGGAGGAATCACTTTGCTTTTGGTGTTTCTGGATTTTTCTTCCAAATTTGTGAGTCATTCTCTTTGTTAATGCTGTTCTTGCTCACCCTGGTCTGATTTTTGCATCCAGGTTATTATAACATTGATGGGAAATTCTTGGGCTCTGTCCATGTGATTATTATTCAAAGGTCACTTTAAGTACAGAGTCTTTCTCTGTTGCTTTTAAAGGGAATTACTTCTAATATACTTCTGTTAGATAACTTCCATCTTAGTTCTTCTCTTCGCTGTGGTGCTTTAGCACCGCCCTGGACTGTTACCCACTCTCCCCATGTTTTACTCTGTGGCAGAAGGAAGGGATTTGTACTCTGTTTATTTTCTGGAAGAAGAAATTTCAAATAGAAGTCTACCTAGAAATGGATCTCATGTCATACAAAAGTATGGATGCCACATGACTTCATGCCTAATACTGCCACAGATCTTCATTCTCTTAGGCATTCTGGAGTTTTGCTCTATAATCATATTTTTTCTAAAATCATTTGGGCTTAAAAAGCAAGACTTTGTGGAAAAGGTAGTGTGGTCTCTTTAAGAGGAATGAAGCATTATTAAGCTCTGTTTTTTTTTCTGTTCTCTCATGTCAGGTCCCCAGGAAGCAGACTTTGAGACGGAGATTAGCCTGCAGGAAAGCTTATTAGGAATGCTTTAGAGATCCACATCTATGAGGGAAAGTGAAGGAAGGAAGCAGGATTGGGTAGAGGGATGTGGTGCAGTAACATCAAAGCCTTGGTCAACACAGGACAGGGAGCTCTGCAGGTGGAATATTGTACCCATTGGAGGTGTGTTCACTTAGGCGGAGAGCCTCGGTGGCATTCATACCTCTGCATTATCATTGGTCGCAGGCTGCCCTTGACATTGACCTTGGGTAAGGGAAATCTTTCAGTGGAGGCAATTCTGGAAGAAGGTTGACAGCTGAGAGCTGTCTCAGTAGCTGAGGAATAAATCCGTCATTGCTAAAGACAGGATCTTGGCAGTACAATGCAACATCCATGACACTAGTATATAATGAAGAGGAAATGATGACATACATTAAACCAATCTTTCTCAACCTTTTCAAAATCATTCTACCTTTTGTTCAACATAGAATGTGACTCTGATATTTGTGAGGGAGGGGTAGTGTGGCTCTTGGTTGATTATCTGCACACGTTGCATATTCCCACTGGACAAGAGTATATCCTGAGCCCTGCTGTTCATTAGGAGATATTTCTATTCTTTTGCTTTCCTCCTCTCCTAAATTCCCTTCCCAGCCTGCCCTATTCAGGAGTCTGAACAGTGACATATCCTGACATTTTCTACAAAATATCAGGATAAAATCTGCACAGCAATGTTGTGATATCCCTTTCTCCTCTTGTGCATTATTCTATAATATTCTGCACAGTGCCAGGACCATACCAAATGCTCATAAAACATCTAGTGATTGATGTGAAAAGGCAGAACCAATGGATAGTATTTGTTTTTACTTTCAAAAATTTTTAGCAAGGGTCTAAATCAAAATCAAAGAAAATGAATAAATAGAACTTAGATTGGATTTTTTTTTGATCCTGAAAAAAAATTGAATTGATACTAATTCTGAGGTCAGACAGCATATATAGCTATCAGATACATATCGTACATAATCCGTGTTGAAATATGGGAGTCACTAATTTGTGCCAGATAGAGAAAGGAAAAAATCTTGTGGATGAAAGAAAATTAATTCTAAAGCAAAAGGCAATGTTAAGGGATCAAAGGAGGAATTGATGACAAAAGCAAAAATTCTTTATAAATTTCTGAACACACTTGATATATTCACCAGTGAGCATTCATTCAGTTTTTATGATATGCTGGATCATATGCTAGGCACCTGGCATACAAAGATGAATAAGGAATGCTACCTGCTGTCAAGCAACTTGCAGTCTGGCGGTGATGTACAATGAAGATGTGCACAATGAAGATGTGCAATGAAGATGTCTCAGTGGCCACCTGAATATGCAGGTCCAAATGCTTGCTCTTTTAGGTAATACTCCTCTAACTCTCCCACCTAATACTCTGTCCCTCATTGAGATTAATATTATAGGTTAGTAAAATAGCTATAGAGTAAATGCAATTACATATTATCAATAATTATACTTACATATCTCAAGTGTGCTTATTAGGACTAGGGATATTTATTACTGTGATTGGAATGGACTGGGGAGAAATTGATGGATCTGTAAGGGAGAAGATTAACTGATTACATGCCAAACTCTATGTTAAGTTTGTTAACTTTGGTGGCTAGAAGTGGGTAGCTTGCACCAAAGCTTAAGAAGTCAAAACATTTTTAGTGTGGGTTAGAATGTTATAGAGGTTTAGATGATAACATTTTAAAGTATTCTTTCTTAAAAGGAGAGGCTTGCACTTTTGAATACGATGTGCTGTAGTAAAATGTGGAACTAGGATGAGGGTCAAAGGCTCCACCACTTATTAGCTATGTGATGGGCAAGTTGTTAAACTTTACTTTTCATTTGTATTTGGGGCTAATACTTGGCTTATTTATATAACAGAATCAAAGGACACAGCCAATATAAATATACTATAAAGGATAATAAAATGTGATAAATTATTATAAAATTATAGGCTATAAACTATCAAATGTGAGCTAAAAAGGCAATCTAGGAGTCATTGTAGGTTGTTGTCCACAAAGCTAGAAATGGTGGGGGGAAAAGCACCTGAAAAGCCTTACAAATATCATCAATAATAATTTTAAATGGCCATAAGAATATTAAACATCATCTAGAAAGGCACTGGGAAAAATAGTTACAACTGAGCAAAACCTTGTGTATACGCACCTGGAAAGATAAAATTCTAGCACTGAATTTTGAGAAAAAAATAAACACGTGGATCGCAAAAATAACCGGTCATGCAGAAAATCAAGTGTATATAGAGACATATATATACAGAATGAGTAGAAATATTGATATTATTTAGTCTTGAAAAGTTGATGACTAATGTAATCTATGAATTAAATTCTGTGAAAATCACCAAGATTAAGGATTGTATGGATGTTTCATCATTACAGGAATACTAGATTTTGAGAGCAGCTATCCTTTGAAGTTTGAAAGAGGTGCTGAGATAAAAAGATGAAAATTCTACTTTACCTAGGAGGTCATTATCTTGAAAGAGCATGTATGCTGAAGATGGGCTGGGTGAGAGGTGTCGTGCCCAGATCATCTTGTGTCCCTTCTTATCTTCTCTAGAGTGGGGTTGTAGTGGGAGTGACGAGATCCCACAACCTTTACTTTCTAAAGGCGAGGGGTGCCCCATTTCTGAGTTTTCGTTTGGTACCTTTCTAGTTACCTGATTTATCCTTGGTGGAGTATAAGAGGTGAGTAATGGGGCCCCCAGTATGTGGCTACTGTGCTCACTTACCTCTCAGCCCTCAGGCATCTCTCATGCCTGAGAACGTGAAGGGTTATCAGGATTCCCTTGAATTCAGGGCCACTAGTCTGCCTGGATTAAACTCCACCCAGAGACCTGGACGTCTTTTAATGAATGAACCAGTCATTCGTGGGATATTTCGTGACCATTTCTCCTGTGCCTATGGCTGTGCTCACCTTTGGCCTGAGTACAGTTAGCCATTTCCTGGCAGGTTTCTTCATTAGTAAATTGTTGTTTGTTTTTAGGTGTTGGGTTCAAAGCAATATTGCCCAACGAGACCTATTCTTAATTTGCTTTGGCTCCTTTTGTTTTGGCTGTGATTACTTGGGCTCCTCTCTTTTATAAGTAGCAACAATGTTTTATTGAATAGTTCAGAGTAATAAATCTAGCAAATATTCCACAGAAAATGCCTATTTACTTTCACATAACAGTTTAATGACATTAAACCTTGGTTCTGTGACAAATAGAGAAATCCAAAATACCTGCCAAAATTATACATAATCACAGGCTGTGGCAGCTTAGGGAAAAAAGTTGTGCTGCCAAGTAAGAGCATTTTAATTTATAGAAACTATAATTTGCTTTTCTTCCTATGTCTCCTCTACATAATTCTCCATTTTATCATTTAAATAAAGATCTATTTTTCCAGAGTTCATATATTATAAAACTACATGATGATATTTCCTCAAATTGGAGTCCATATATCTCAGTGCTTTGACTGGTTCCTGACAGTGTTCTGTATGGAAGAAATATTAGATGTTAATCCTTTGCAAATAACAAGGAGATATTTGAAACACTCCAGAAAAAATAATATACTGTTGCCTTGATTAACAAAACAATCCCATAGAACATTTCATTGTGATAAAGCCCAGTGTCAGACTCTAAAATGAAGGAAGAACAACTATTTCTCGTCATTTATTTAGCAAATATTCATTGATTACCTTCTCTGTGCCAGGCACTGTGCTAGGTCCTGGGAATACATCAATGAACAAAATAATCGGTCCTCAGAGAGCTGCTATCCTACTGGGAAAAGACAATAAAAATGATAAATAACTAAATTATATAATAAAGCTAAGTGCTTTGAAACTATAGGGCAGTGTTATGATGATGTGGAGAACCAGAGTGGGCTAGGTCTTAAATAAAGTGGGCAAGATAGGTTGCACTGAGAAGGTAACATCCATACAAAAAATTAGAGATGAGTGTATTAGTGTCCTTTGGCTGCTATAACAAAATACTGCACACATAGTGGCTTAAAACCACAGAAATTTATTGTCTTACAGTTCTGGAGGCTAGAAGTTCTAAATCTTGGTGTTGGTAGGGCTATGCTCCCTCTGAAAACTGCAGGTTAAGGACACCGGTCATGTTGGATTATACCCCACTTTAATGACTGTTTTTTTAACTTGATTATATCTGCAAAGACCTTATTTCCAAATAAGACCACATTCACAGGTAGGAGGGATTAGGACTTCATATCTTTTCGAAGGACACAATTCAATCCATAACAATGAAATAATCAGTCATGCAGATATTTGCGTTTTGAGTTTAGGGTTCAGTACAAAGACCCTGAGGAGGGAACATGACTGGTGTATTTGAGAAACAGGAAGGTGGCCATTTTTCTGGTACAGAGTGAGTGAGCGAGGGGGAGAGTAGAAGGGAGTGAGGTCAGAGAAGAACCAGGGAACAGCCCATGAGAGGCTTTGTGAGCCAGTAGTGCGACTTGACTTTTTAATGCAGGTGAAATTGAGAACTTCTGGGATTTTATTTTCATAGGAAGTCTGGTAACTATATGGCAACTATATTGAGAATACATTATGGTGGCAAAGGAGGATACCAGGAATCTGATTAGAAGCCTATTGCAATATTCCAGGTGAAACAGGATGTTGACTTGGATCAGGGTGGTAGCAGTGGAAGTGGCAAAAAGTTGCTGGATTCTGGGTATGTTTGAAAGGTACAGCCCTAGGATTTCCTGATAGTTTGGATGTGGGTGTGAGGAAGAAGACTCAGGGATGATTCCAAGTATTTGGGCATGAGTAATTGGAAGTATGAAGTTTGGAGGCAGGATTAGAGGCTCAATTTAGGTCATGTAATGCCTTTCAACATTGGAGTGGAGATTTTGGGTGGTTAGCTGTGTATAAAATTTTGGAGCTCGTGGGAGAGACTGACAGATGAACTGCTTCTTGGCAGATGGTATCTGTATAAATTAGGAAATGGTACCTCTTCTGTAGAACAAAGCTGTAGACCAGGCATTTTAGCCCCCACCTTCTCATCTGCCTGGGAGATTCATGCAGTGTTAATGATGTATATACACTGTTGTGAGAATGGTGTCCACCAGGCCATTTCCATAGTATAGTCAGATTCTGATTTTTCATTCCTATAAGACAGAGTGAACTTGGACAAGGTATGGGGAAAGTAGGGGTGTAAAAGTAGGGAAAGAAAGTGACTGATGCTAAGATATTATTTCTAGGGATGCAGGGGTCTATTCTTTATGGGCCTTGCCTGGTGCTGAGAGATTCCTTGTGGGAAACCAGGAACCTTCCCATGGATCAGGGACTAGTTAGAACATGCAGATTTTTATTTGTTTGTACCTACCAATGACACACACAGTTACATATACCCTCATTTTAAAATTTATGAGTGAGAGATACTTACTGGTTATCTACAAACGGTTTAAGATTACTAGGTTTTGACGATAAAATTTAAACGAGGGCATTTCAAGGCTTCTTGAGAACTCTAACTCAGTATTCTGCTAAGAAGCGTGGTAGCTGCTCAACACTTGGCATGCTTGCGAAGCCTCTTCTGTGCAAGCCCTCACATGAATTATTAGACTCACTGCAAATTTCAAAAAGGAACCTTTGCTATGCATGTATTATCAGCCTTGTCCTGAGTTGGTCATGCTTGTCAATTGCTATTCTTTTGGCATTGTGATTAAAAATGACCCTTAATTTACCTTTCTCATTTTCAATTAAATTTATTATGCCTTTTGTGATTGAAGCCACAGTATGGAGTGAGTGATACATATTTAAAACAGAAATACGTGGCGCCCAATTTTCCAGTAAATAGACTTGAAGACACTGAGCATTGTGATTTAAATAGAAATATGAATTATCCATACCATCGTTGCTAAGGCATGTGCAGACAGGTACACACAATACATCTATTCCTTTCATATATTACTTGGCTAGTAGCCCCTCATGGGGGTACCGGAGATGGAAGAGGGCAGCAAGATATTTTACTTCCACCCAAGTGGGTTTTAGTCCGTTGCTGCTTGGTTCCAGAGGCTAAACTTATCCACTCCTCTTCCTGCACTGTCCTTCTTACCTCCCTTTTCCATCTCCTCAATCACTGCTGCTCCACTTCAGCCCTGAGGAGACAGAAATTTTCCACAACACAAAGGCAACTTTGAGGAGCAGACTGGTGCAGCAGAACAAACACTGTCTGGACTGAGCATCAGAGATATCAATAGGTATCTGTTGAATTTCAGAAGGAATAAAAATGATAGCAAATTATCCTCTGCTTACAAAAATTAGACAATAAATTTCATATCTAAATAGTGAAGAGGCAAAAATCTAGCTTCACCTAAATTTTTACCAGGAAATTCAGAAGAAATCCCCTCACCTTCAAAAATTATTTCTAAATTAACTGGCTCATTTTTTACATCCACACAGATTTACTGAATGCCTTCATATACCAGGCACTGGTCTGGGCACAGAGCTAATTCTCTACTTCACGTAGGCAGAAGGACTTGGACTAAAAGCCAATGCAAGGCAGAGTGACTCAGTGTTTGTTGTGCTGATCAGAGGAACCAGAAGGGCAGCTGATGAAGACGGCCCGGAGAAGAACAGATACTAAGCCAAGTGGGGGAGAAAATGCAGACAGTGGACAAAGGTGTTCCATGTTAAAACGAGACACCGCTTTAGTTCCTTCGACAAAGCAGATGCTAGTTTTTTGTTTTTGTTGTTGTTGTTTTTTGCGGTACGCGGGCCGCTCACTGTTGCGGCCTCACCCGCTGCGGAGCACAGGCTCCGGACGCGCAGGCTCAGCGGCCATGGCTCATGGGCCCAGCCACTCCGCGGCATGTGGGGTCTTCCCGGACCGGGGCACGAACCCGTGTCCCCTGCATCGGCAGGCGGACTCTCAACCACTGCGCCACCAGGGAAGCCCCAGATGCTAGTTTAGTTGACGCATTCAACAAAATATAAGCAAATGAACATTATTAGGAAAAAGATTTCCTTTTTTTTTGTTCTGTTTTGTTTGTTGTGAAAGGAGTAGGCATTGTCAGCAAAAATTTTACACAGGTTGGAAATGTTTCCTAGTGTTTAGTGTAACATCACATGTAAAGCACCTTCATTATTATTCAGGTTGAGATCTGCTAGTGTGATGGAAGATCAAAGACAGGATTTTTCCTGCTAAATTCTTCTCCTGTGCCGTGTCTGAAATGGCTTCTCTATGTTGTTTCTGATGGCAGTCTGAAAGACCTCCAGATGAATACTCACTTGAGATAGTAGCTGTGGAAATACATTGTTTTAAAAAATGAAAGATACTGGCTCTTCAGCCCCAGTGCAAAGACTGGTATTTGGATATGTGTTGGTTCAGCCAATGTCTGCTGGGAGTCATTGATAGTCCTAAAATGCTGGGACAGAGATATTAAAGAAAATGACGGGAATGCATTTATCACCATTCCACTGGCATTAATTGTTGATGTAGAGGTAAAGAAAGATTTATATTAGCACTAGATTTAGTACACTTGTATGATGCATGGGGCAAAATTATCTTATTTATTATTTATAGTATTTAAAACTATTTGAGCAAGAACTTAGAAAATGAATGTTGTTGGAACACTTTAATAATCCCAATCTCATGTTTTGTTTCATAGAGCCTTTCTTATGGTTCTAAGAACATGGTACCATTACCATTCTAATAGATGTTGCATAGAAACACTTGTTGCAAAGCTCGCGTGGTGGATATCAAGATGATAATATGCAGTTTCCGGGGCGATTCTTAGTTTAAAAGCAGCATCCCATTCAGTGCCTTGGATATGAGATTTGTGCAACTTTGAGGTGATGGGTGGGATAGGAAGGCCCTCTGTGAATAAAATGGGAGAGAAGAAAGGGGAGAAAGAAGAAAGGAGGCAAACGCCTCTGAAGAAAAGCCTCAAAATTAATCTTCCTTATTGGAGCAGGTTGTTGGATAACAGTTTTCCTGTTTATTTGTTTCTAAATTGTTGAAACTTTATAAGAAATACTCCCATTATTAAAACTTATCTTGTTCCAGTACTCAAAAAATAATACTTCTTTTTAGCTATATGAGAGAAAACTAAGGCACAGGTAGGGAGTCTGTCCAAGCCCACACCCTCTTGACCTTCTATATGGTACCCAGAAACGCAGAGCAAGGACTCTTGAGTGCAAAAAGCACTGAACATGTCTTTTTCTTTTTAAGCAATCAATAAGAGCTATGTCTTCTCAATTGTGAGGATATATAACATTAATAGCTCATGGATCATCAGAAATGAAAAGCAGACTGATGTTGTCTTTTAAAGCCAAGAGTTGTAGAGGACTATCAACTAGAATTTTCATTTTCATTGCCTGTTGGTTCACATCCATCAAATCTCTTTAAAGCTTTGGAGAGGTTAAGAAGCGGCTAAGGGTGGTGAAACAGAAAACTGGATTTCACTTTGTACTTCGTTCTCATCCTCTTCAGTGAAAATGAGGCTTGAGAGACTCTCATAAGTCTTCTTTAGAGATTTGCCACAGTGACAATGCATAAATGTAAAGTGAGCATAACAGTGGCTGACTGCCACCAATAAAGTTGGTAAATGTGTGATTTTGGTGGCTCAAAGAACTACAGTATCTTCAAGAAATTTTGCAGAGACAGAGTCATAGGTCCACTGGGCATGGTGATTTTACTTTGTTAGTATGTACAAGAAGCTGATGTTGAAGTCAATGTAACAATAAGTTTACTCACTATTTTATGCGTTTTGCTAACATAAAAATTTTATGTATACTATCATATGGGTGGCGTGATAATACTTTGAACTATTAACCAAGTACTTTCCTCTCTTTCTTCTGAGTATACAAGCTTCTGGCTACACTGCTTAAAAGAAGGAAAGATAAAAAACATGTAAGCAAAGATATTAAATCTTACCTTTTGTGTTTCAAAAGCTTAGGTCCTGGTGGGGGTGCTGAGGTGGAGACACAAAACATAGAATTATGATGCAAGGAGAGCCAGTTCTTCATTCCTGAAACTAGAAAGCATCCTTATGTGATGAAAGAAGGGAGAAAGCTACAAGGTAAACAAAAGGGTTACATGTTGTGGGTTCCCGAATAAGGACCCTCTACCCTACTGTACTCCCCTGGGCTGAACCTGCAGCCCTCAGATAGTTTTGGGGGATCTCAGAGCAGAGAGGATCTAGGTTTGAGAAAATGGGGTGGAGCACAGGGGGTGGAAAGAAGAAGGGGGAATGCAGGCAACGAGACTGTCTTTTTGTGTTCCCAACTGTGTCTTGGAAGCAAAAGAGTAGAAATGGCTGTTGGTGTCCAGGCATACAGGGCTAAGACAATTTTATGATTCTCTGTACCTCAGTGAGGGTGATGAGCACACTGCTATCTGTCTGCTCGTAGGTAGCTTTGGACTACCTTACGCATTCCCACAGAATTTCCCACAATCCTCAGTGGAGTGGGAGCAGCTAAATGTTTTCCAAGTGCCCAGGAGGGATGTGGGGATGGCTGGGAGAGCAGCACCTGAGCAGCCTTGCTCTTGGCGGTAGTGAAGGGTGATGCAGTAGCATCCCATGAGAATAGATAACCAAGGGCCGAGCAGAACAATGTCCATCATGGCAAAGCATCATTTAAAACACATCGAGTTACTAAAGTTCTTTGAGATAAAGGGGCAACATGACTGCAACTTGCTCACAAATGGTTGGGGGTGGGAATGGGAAAACGGTAAAGCAATTGTGATGAAATATTAACACTTGGGGAATCTGCAGAAATTATTACTGTATTCTATACATCTGAAATTATTTCAAAATAAAAAACGAGGGAGAGAGGGAAAGAAAGAGAGGGAGAGGGAGAGAGAGGGAGAATGATAACCAAGAAATAAAAATGAAAGCTTACAGAGAGGTCTGCATTGTATTAAAGATATGCAGGTTCCATATATATGTGTTAGCATACGCTATTTGTTTTCCTTTTTCTGACTTACTTCACTCTGTGTGACAGTCTCTAGGTCCATCCACCTCACTACAAATAACTCAATTTCGTTTCTTTTTATGGCTGAGTAATATCCCATTGTATATATGTGCCACATCTTCTTTATCCATTCATCTGTTGATGGACACTTGGTTGCTTCCATGTCCTGGCTATTGTAAATAGAGCTGCAATGAACATTGGGATACATGACTCTTTTTGAATTATGGTTTTCTCAGGGTATATGCCCAGTAGTGGGATTGTGGGGTCGTATGGTAGTTCTACTTTCAGTTTTTTAAGGAACCTCCACACTGTTCTCCATAGTGGCTGTATCAATTTACATTCCCACCAACAGTGCAAGAGGGTTCCCTTTTCTCCACACCCTCTCCAACATTTATTGTTTCTAGATTTTTTTGATGATGGCCATTCTGAGATGATATCTCATTGTAGTTTTGATTTGCATTTCTCTAATGATTAATGATGTTGAGCATTCTTTCATGTGTTTGCTGGCAATCTGTATATCTTCTTTGGAGAAATGTCTGTTTAGGTCTTCTGCCCATTTTTGGATTGGGTTGTTTGTTTTTTTGATATTGAGCTGCATGAGCTGCTTGTAAATTTTGGAGTTAATCCTTTGTCAGTTGCTTCGTTTGCAAATATTTTTTCCCATTCTGAGGGTTGTCTTTTGGTCTTGTTTATGGTTTCCTTTGCTGTGCAAAAGCTTTTGAGTTTCATTAGGCCCCATTTGTTTATTTTTGTTTTTATTTCCATTTCTCTAGGAGGTGGGTCAGAAAGGATCTTGCTGTGATTTATGTCATAGAGTGTTCTGCCTATGTTTTCCTCTAAGAGTTTGATAGTGTCTGGGTATACTAACACATATATATGTAATCTAAAAAAAAAATGGTCATGAAGAATCTAGGGGCAAGATGAGAATAAAGATGAAGACCTACTAGAGAATGGACTTGAGGATACGGGGAGGGGGAAGGGTAAGCTGGGACAACGTGAGAGAGTGGCATGGACATATATACACTACCAAATGTAAAATAGATAGCTAGTGGGAAGCAGCCGCATAGCACAGGGAGATCAGCTAGGTGCTTTGTGACCACCTAGAGGGGTGGGATAGGGAGGGTGGGAGGGAGATGCAAGAGGGAGGAGATATGGGGATATATGTTTATATATAACTGATTCACTTTGTTATAAAGCAGAAACTAACACACCATTGTAAAGCAATTATACTCCAATAAAGATGTTAAAAAAAAGCAAAAAAAAATTTATTTTAAAATTTAAAAAAAAGGTATGCAGTAAAACATTTATTCAAAAATAGTAGCCCTGAAGTACTGAATTAGTAATAACCAGGAGTCTACCTCTTTCCATCTGAGAAGAGAAAAGGAAGAGCAGACTTACAGAGGCTTGAGGACACACAGGGGCAAGAGTTGAAGAGTGTTAATTTTTTTTTTAACTTTTTATTTTATATTGGAGTATAGTTGATTAAAAATATTGTGATAATTTCAGGTGTACAGCAAAGTGATTCAGTAATACATATACATGTATCTATTCTTTTTCAAATTCTTTTCCCATTTAGGTTGTTACATAATATTGAGCAGAGTTCCCTGTGCTACACAGTAGGTCCTTGTTGGTTATCCATTTTAAATATAGCGGTGTGTACATGTCAGTCCCAATTCCCTAACTATCCCTTCCCCCCACACTTCTTTTAAGTTGAAGTTAATATAAAGTGAACTGAATGTGACCTGAGGCAGCCCATAGCTTACAGAAAGATAAGGTTTAGAAAACTTGAACTTTTGGTGAGTTAGTTAAGGGTCAAATATCTGATTTTGCCTAGAAGCACTTATTTAAAATTAAGTTAATATCGTTATTTATTATTGAATTAATTGATGAAATGTGTACAGTTTTATATAATCTTAAGCACTGTGTTCTAGTTGTTATGGAGACTATAATGAATATGGCTGAGTTGTAGCTATAAAGATATGATGCTTTCAAGGTGTTTGTGAGACTTTAGGAGTGATACACACACACACACACACACAACAGTGGAACGATAGAATGTAAGAATTACTGTACAAAGCATATAAGTAAAATGTTAAGGCAGCAAGATAAAAATTATCTTTATTGGAGAGCAAGGAAAGGTTTTGTGGAAGAGGTGGCATTTCAGCTGGGTTTTGACAGATCAGTAGGATTTTAGTGGATAGAGATGGGATGTTAAGGGTGGCCTTTATGAGAAGATGAATATAAGATAAAGTATAGACACAGGTGAGGGTTCTGAGTACGGGGTGGATAGGTATTCTACACAGTGCTACTTTGGTAACCAGGCATGGTGGAGTAGGTAGGTACATAGGCAGATTGGAGCATATTTCAGAGGTCTCTGATTCTTTAAAGGAATTCGGTGGTTTTATCTTTTTAAACATTTCATTTCTTTTTCCATCTGGAGGTTGTTTTGATATCTGTTTTCAAGTAGGATCCTTTGTAATACTCTCCGTCTGCCCCCTCCACCCCCCAGTCTATTATCCTAAACACCATTCATTAAATAATTATCTTTGCTTCCTTCCTTTCTCTACCCTCTTACAAATCCAACAAATCTCTGAGTTCTATCAAATCTACTGTAAATAGTCCTCAAATATTTCTGTTTCCTCTATTGTCATTGTCAACACTTCAAGCCATAATCATCTGTTACCTGAACTACTTGAACAATTTCTCCAATAGCCTTCTAGCTAGTCGTGGCATCTACCTGTTCCCCCTCTGATCCATTTTAAAAAAGAAAATCTGATCATTTGTCTGCTTAAAATTCTTCAGTAGCTTCCCAGTACCCTCATATCAAGTTCAAAATCTAATATATCACAGAGTCTTGCATAATTTGCTCCTACCTACCTCTGCAGGTTCATTTTTTATCACATTCTCATTATTCTCTGTGCTCCCATCACAGGGAACTTCTTTCTGTTTACCATGCCCTTCTCTATGCCAGGATGACTCTTTATCTACTGCTTCAGACCTCAGTGTGTAAGCCACTTTCTCACGGTAGCCTCCTTGGATGCCCAAATATAGGTTGGTTCATGCTTTAAAATACTCCCATCGTGCCCCACACATCTTCCTTTACCGTGTGTGTAATTACTTATCTTGTAGTATCATCTTCCCCACTAGACTATAGACTCAACGAGGCAGGAGGACCTTGCTTGTTTTCTCTTCCCGGTACCCCACATGTTTCCTAGTACATGGAGATGATACAGATATATTTATTGACTGATCAAATCCATCCCTTCCCCTATTGATTTATGATGTATTCTTTGTCATATATTAACATATTTATTTTAAAGTCTGTTTCTAAGCCATCTATTCTATTCCAGTGATCTTGATCTCTCTCCCCGCCCCCGATCAGCTCTCTATCTTCTGTTTATCATCATTCATCTACTTTTACTGACATTACTACCATTTATTTTAGCTGCTACAACTTTTTTTTTTGCTAGGACTTTTAAATATGTTTTTTTTTTTGTTTTTTTGCGGTACGCGGGCCTCTCACTGTTGTGGCCTCTCCCGTTGCGGAGCAACAGGCTCCGGACGCGCAGGCTCAGCGGCCATGGCTCACGGGCACAGCCGCTTCGCGGCATGTGGGATCTTCCCGGACCGGGGCATGAACCCGTGTCCCCTGCAACGGCAGGCGGACTCTCAACCACTGCGCCACCAGGGAAGCCCTAAATATGTTTTGATGTCATCTTAAAAAATAAATATTCATCGAACCTATTCTTTCCTGTTTATTTATTTTGCGAGATTAGCCTACAAATCCTTAGAATTTTGACTAGGATTATGTAAAGCTGTATTTTAGAAAGAACTGACACCTTTACAATACTATCAGTACTTTGCAATACTTTTCCCATACAGAAGTATGATAAGCTTCTCCATTTAGTCGTGTGTTTCTTCAAGTCTCTAAGAAATGTTTGCAATTTTTTTGTAACTATAAAAAACCTGGAAGAAAATACAAGTGCATGTTTATTTAATATCTGGACAGAAAATGATTTTCTAAACATTAAAGCAATAGAAGAGCTAACAATGGAAAAGGAGGATTGATATAACTACATAATAATGAAAACAACAGCATATATTTAAACACATTATAAATAAGATTAAAAGACAAGTGAGAAACTGAGAGAATAATTGCAATAGAGATGCCGAATGGCTTCTATCCTTACCAACTAAGAAATGACACAAATTGATAAGAAAAACACTAGTTTTTCAAAGAAAAATAGACAAAGAACTTGAGCAATTTTCAGAAAAGGAATTTAAAATGTCATAAACTATTCTTTTAAAGCAATTCTATTTCTGACATGGCACTGTTTGCCTCAGCTGTTTTTAGGTCACATGTAAGACTCTTTGGTTGAATGATACCTACCAGGTATTTAAAGTAACCAGATCCTTTGTTAAATATAGGTTACAAGCTTTAAACTTTTATTTAAATATCTTCTCAGTGCTTTTCTATTTAGATATATAGGGGAAAAATAGCTGAAAGTAGCATTTTCTATATTTCATAGAGAGAGGAGAAAGACTTTGGTACTTTATCGACTGTAGACATGTATAAACCAGTGTTCTTTTCAGTGTATGTTGATTTCAATACCCTAAGTGTTTATTAGCATTTTCTTTTTTTGTCTTTAAGCCAAGTATTATGCTTTTAGTGGCTTTGGGGAACAAGCACCTGAGTTTTCCAGGATAATTTCTCTTGTTATATACTTTTTTTTTTTTTTTTTTTTTTTTTTTTTGCGGTACGCGGGCCTCTCGCTGTTGTGGCCTCTCCCGTTTGCGGAGCACAGGCTCCGGACACGCAGGCTCAGCGGCCGTGGCTCACGGGCCTAGCCGCTCCACGGCATGTGGGATCTTCCCGGGCCGGGGCACGAACCCGTGTCCCTTGCATCGGCAGGCAGACTCTCAACCACTGCGCCACCAGGGAAGCCCTCTTGTTATATACTTTTAAAACTGAGAATGATACTTTGATGTAACTGCTGAAAATTATCGTGGAATTGGTGAGTTTATTTAGCAAAAATTGACAAAGTTATTACTTTATGCTGGGGATACAAAAACAGAAGACTGTGCCAACTATCAAAACAGTACTGAAGTGTGTGAATGGTGTATCTTGCTTTGTTATGATAGGTGATATATATTAGATTTGAAAGAAGCCAACGCATAATACCCGTCTTCTCTTTCCAGCTCAGGAATGATTACGAAGGAATCAGAGATAGTAATCAAAGTATCACTTTTCTTTTTTTTTTAAGGCGAAGTTATGGCGATAATAAGTTACACAAATTCTGATTTGCTATTCCTCCCCTCAGCTCCCCACTGAATTGAATCCATCCAATCTAAAACTGAAGCTTTCTCCCCCAAAGACAAAACTTGTCCCAATTAGCTTACAACATTGTGGCAGAAAAGTGTGTCCCGGAGGCAGACCATTCTGTAAGGGAAAGTGGCTGAGCTGCGCATGCTCGGTCTTCCCCAAACCGCTAAGCAGGTAATCCAGTCATCCTACCTTGAAGAGAGGCCTGAGAGAGGGGTCAAATACTATTTTTACCCAAGGAGTAAAGTTTTCTCTCCTGTATAAATGAGAAAAAGTAGGAGATAAGCACTACCTCTAACTCTCCCCCAGCTTTTTGTTTTCTCAGTCCACTGAGTTTAATACCTAACCCTGTGGTCATCAGGGGTGTGACTGTCTCCCTCAGAGTGAGGATATCATAAATTTATCCTACTCATACCTTCGGGAACTCCTACGCCCAATACCACCATCGTTCCTAGTCTGTCTTCCTGAGATCACTGGTGGGCAGTGTAGATGTGCAGTGGATCCAGAACTGCACATCAGTTGAATCACTTCTAAGACCTTGCTGTTATCTAAGCCCAGCTGTCATTCCCTATTCTAATCCCAAACCCAAATTATGTCTAGCCTTGTGATCAATGTAACTCCCTGAAAGTTATTCAGGGAGATCAAATGGCAACAAAAAGGTACTCTGATAATATTACAATGGCAATGTACAAGTATCTACAAATGTGGATTTTTCCCTCTTTATAAAATTCACATGCCAAAGAGATATCAAAATCACCTTGCTTTTGTCTGAAACATTAAGGTCCACAAATTTTAAGCCAAAATCTAAAGGAATTAATTTTCAAAAATCATGTCACCCATTTTCTGTTTATGTTCAGTCTCAGGTAGAGGCAACTACTCCACAGTCTAGATAGAATAGGATTCCTTTCATTGGCTGCAGCTTGAGCTGTCTAGTATTGGAATGATAAGGTTCTTTTAACCTTAACCCTTCCTTGTGCCTCAATATTTTAATCTTTTTATTTGACATGATTGTAGATTTTCTTGTAGTTGTAAGGAGTAATTATGGAGAACTCCTATGTATCCTTCACCTAGTCCCCAATGATAACATCTTACATGGCAGTTAATATCATATCAAAACCATGAAACTGATATTTGTCCAATCCATAGATATTACTCAGATTTCATCAGTTTTACATGCAGTTGTGTGTGTGTATGTGTGTGTGTGTGTGTGTATAGTTCTGTGAGACTTTGTCACATGTGTAGATTTGTGTAATACCACCACAATCAAAGTATGGGACTGCTTCATCATCATAAAGATCCCTCATGCTACCCCTTTATAGTCATACCCACACTCTTCACCTGTGTCATCTCTAATCCTTGGCAACTACTAGTCTGTTTTACATCTCTATGATTTTGTCATTTTGAGAATGTTGTATCCGTGGAATCATACAGAATATGACCTTTTGATATTGGAGTTTTTCACTCAGCATAATGCTCTTGAGATCCATTTAAGTTGTTGTGTGTATCAGGAGTTCATTCCTTTTTATTGTTGAATGGTGTTCCATGGCATAGATATATACAATTTGTTTAACCATCCCCATTGAAGGATCTTTGAGTTGTTTTCAGTTTTGGGAACTTAACAAATAAAGTTGCTGTGACCATTTGTGTGCATGCTTTTGTGTGGACAAACTTAATTTCTTTCTAGGGTAAATACCCACAAGTGCTACTGTTGGTTCACAGGGTAAGTATCTGTTTAGATTTTTTTTTCATAGAATATGCATATGATGACTTTATTAAAACCTTTATGAATAGTCTTATTGTAATTCAAACATCAACAAATCCGTGATCTGCAGAGTCACTTGTTTGTTTGCTTATGATATCAACAATTATTTATTGAGTACTTGTATTGTGCCTCAGGACGCTTAGGGAGGGTAATACTGTCCTTGCTCTTGAACAATGCCCTGTAAACATCTTAGAGATGGAACAGCTGAAGCTCAGCAAGGTCAGGTGACTGGCTGCTGGCCAAACACTGGTTGGCCTGGACCCTAGTTAAGATTTTTTTAGACACTGCTGAACTATTTTCCATTTGCACCAGAAGTGTATGAGTGTTAAATTTTCTCTACATCTTCAGCAGCATTTGGTGTTGTCACTATTTTTTTAAAATTTTAACTGTTCTGATAGATGTTCAGTAATAACTCATTGGGGTTTTTGACTTGTGTTTCCCTAAAGGCTAGTGATGTTGAACATCTTTTCATGTGCTTATTTTTCATATGTCTATCCTCTTTAGTATAATGTCTCTTCACGTTTTTTTGCCCATTTTCAATTTTTTTTTTTTACTGTTGAGTTTTGAGTCCTTTGTCAGATATGTGATCATATGCCTCATTTTTAAAGTTCGATAAATAGTTAAACACTTGACATTACAAGACCAAACCCACAGAGATGAAAGTAAAAATTTGAGCTACTAGAACTGTAATCCCAAGCTAAATAATGTTTCCAGAACCCAGTGTTTAGGCTAATGCAGATTCCTACTATTGTGGCCCAAGATCACAACAGAAATTCCATGATGTTTGAGGAAAAAGGTAGGCAGAGGCAATCTTGCCGGGATATCAGTGTATGCCAGTGGTCTAGATACCATGATACATAAATTTAAACTCAACTGGGGGAAAGTGTTCCTCAAGATGTTAGTTTGGAAATATGCATTTACTATAAGTGGGGAGAAAAATCCACTTATCTATGAGCACATCTACTTTTACAGTGGCTGCCATCTATGCCTCTGGCTATGAAATAGGCCTATGAAACCCACTTCCTAGGAGCAATTTCCCACTGTCCCCACATCTGTTTCTCCCTTAGCTGACACCTTAGGAAAAATTGCTGTTATTTATTCTAAAAGCTGAGACTTTAGGAGTCCATTGAGGGAAGTAGATTTATTGTTTTATAAATTTAGCATAATATTATTCAACTTTGTTGCATTTGCTTTTCTCATTCATCAATACCTTTGGAAATCTGTCAAATCAAGTGATATACATTTATTCTTTACAATGACTGCATAATATTCAGTGGTATAAACACATGACAGTTTACCTAACCTTCCTTAATCTACAATTTGATTTCTGTGGAGGCACAGATGGCATTCTTGGTGTTCATACTTTTGTATAATCCCCTCCCCTTGAATGTGTGGAGGACCTGTGGCTTGCATCTAACCAACAGAATATGGCAAAGGTGATGGATGTCACTCCAGTGATTGTTACGTTATATAAGACTATCTCACTAGCAGACTCCCTCTGGAGACTCTCTTTACTGGCTTGATGAAGTGCCCATGTTGGAGAAGCCCATCTGGCAAAGAACTGCAGGGCTCCTACAGATAACCAGGCGACATTTGAGAGATGAGGGCAGTGTCTAGCCAAGAACTAGCAAGAAGCCAGAGACCTCAGCCCTGCAGTCACAAGGAAATTAATTCTGCCAACAAACTGAATGAGACTGAAAACGA